>NW_011494861.1:4616648-4641275 GCF_000754665.1 Bison bison bison
CATCCACCCCCGACCCCCCTGGGACAGTGTGATAAAAGGCTATAAAAAACCCTAAGAGTACTATTTCCTGCTGACCTAGCCACTGGCTCTCCTGAATACCTGGTGCTACCAGAGCCCCTGTGAACCAAGCAGCTGTGCCACCTCCATACCTGGGCCTCACTGGGGCAGACCCAAGTCCTCCAGGGAAGCCTCAGGAGTAAAGGCCTGTGGATGACTCACATGCAGTTCAGTTCAGTTCAGTCTCTCAGTAATGTCCCATTCTTTGTGACCCCATGAATTGCAGCACGCCAGGCCTCCCTGTCCATCACCATCTCCTGGACTTCACTCAAACTCACATCCATCGAGTTGGTGATGCCATCCAGCCATCTCATCCTCTGTCGTCCCCTTCTCCTCCTGCCCCCAATCCCTCCCAGCATCAGAGTCTTTTCCAATGAGTCAACTCTTCACATGAGGTGGCCAAAGTACATGCAGAGGTGGAGATAAAACCACAATTGAAACCCAGGGGCAGTGTGGCTAAGGAAGAGGACCCAAAACCTTTCCACCAGCTGTATAAGCTGCAGATTAAGTCCACACAATCAACTAGGCAGACTCTGTGTCTGTGGAGTATATAAAAGGACACTGAGTGTTCCCACACACAAAAAATGCAATAGTTCTGGCAGGTGTGGATACTGGAGGCAAGAACACACAGGAGCAGAACCAGATTAGAGTCTGAGCAGCCCCCACAGCAGGTCCAGAGATCAGCCCAATATTGAAGGGCATCCTAGGGAGGAGAGGTGGAGTGTGATGACAGCTGAGATTCAAGAAAAACCTTTATTATTTTTTTATGTTGACTAGTTCTGTAGTTGCTTCTGGATTTTTTTTTCTTTTTTCCCCCTCCGTTGCTATAATTGTTGATTTTATTAGTAGTATTAAATCTATTTAAGTTTTTGAGAATTATTTTTCTTAATCACACTTTTTATTTCTTTTATATACTTCTGCCTGTACGTTAGCCTTTTGCTATTTTGTGGGGCTTTCCTTTTTTTTTATTTAAAAATTTTTAAAATTTATTATCTTTTTCTACATTTTTTCTTTTGTTTGCTTTTCCTATTGTAGTTATTCTTTAATATATGTAAATCTTCTTTATCTATCTCTATTTAACTTTGTATTTCTATTCTTTCTTTCTTTTTTCACCATGTTTGGTAGTTTGTTTTGTTTTCATTGCTTTATTCCCCAGTTGGCACCTTGATTTCGTTTTGTTTTCCAGTTTGTGCTTTAGTTAGTTTTGTTTTTAACTGGTTGATATCATTTTCAGTTTCTTTTGCTTGCTGGGCCAATCTACTGTACTTTTTTGTTTTTGGTGAGGGAGATTGTGGTTTTTTTTTTTTTTAATGGTGTATATAGATTTGTGTATATTTCATTATTTTTGCTATTATTTGCCTGATTTTGTATTTGCCATTTGTCTGGGGTTTGCCTTTTCTTTTTTCTTTTTGTGTGTTTGTTTTAATCCCCTTTAATGCCATAACAAACCACTTGTGGAATCTCCATTCCTTGGCCAGAGATTGGGCCCTGAGCCTTTGGAGGAGGAGTGCTGACTCCAAGACCCTAGACCGCCAGAGAACTCCTAACCCTAGGGTGCATTAATTAGCAAGAACTCCCACACAGGCATCCACCAGTATACAAAACCTGGCACCAGCCAACCGCCGGCAACACTCAGTGCAGGACACCTCATCCAAACAACAAAGGCAGATACACGCCTAATCCTCAGCATACAGCATTACCACCTCACACAGCCCTGTCCATCAGAGGTTTAAAAAAAAAAAACAAAAAAACTCACCTTTCCCACCAGAACACAAACACAGATCACAGCCTACATGGAGCCTACAGAACCACTGGACCAACCTTACCTGCAGAAACCAAAGGAAGAAAGAATTCAACCTTGAAGCCTGGGAAAAGGAGTCCTCAAACACAATAAGTTAAAAAAAAAAAGAAAAGGCAGAGAAATATTATGCAAATGAAGGAACAGCCTAGAAACACACAAGTCCAAATAAATGAAGAGGAAATAGGCAAACTACCTGAAAAAGAATTCAGAGTAATGATAGTATGAAAGTGAAGTTGCTCAGTTGTGTCCAACTCTTTGCAACCCCATGGACTGTGGCCTATCAGGCTCCTCTGTCCATGGGATTTTCCAGGCAAGAGTGCTGCAGTGGATTGCCATTTCCTTCTCCAGGGGATCTTCCCGACCCAGGAATTGAACCCAGGTCTCCCACATTGCAGGCAGACGCTTTACCGTCTGAGCCACCAGGAAGATCTAATGATAGTGTACATGATCCCAAACCTCAAAAACGGAATGGAGAAAATGCAGGAATCAATTAACACATTTAACAAGAACCTAGAAGAAATAAAGAATAAACAAACAGAGATGAACAACACAATTACTGAAATTAAAAATACTCTAGAAGGAATCAATAGCAGAATATCAGAGGCAAAAGAACAGATAAGTGAGCTGGAAGACAGAATGGTGGAAATAACTGCTGAAAAGCAGAATAAAGGAAAAAAATGAAAAGAACTGAGGATAGTCTCAGAAACCTCTGGGATAATATCAAACACACCAACATTCAAATTATAGGGGTCCCAGAAAAAGAAGAGAAAAAGAAAGCATATGAAAACATTTTTGAAGCGATTATAGTATAAAAAATTCCCCAGCATGGGGAAGGAAATAGTCAGCCAAGTCCAAGAAGGGCAGAGAGTCCCATAGAGGATAAACCTGAGGAGAAACACATCAAGACACATAATAACCAAACTAACAAAGGTTAAACACAAAGAAAGAATATTAAAAGCAGCAAGGGAAAAGCAACACGTAGCATACAAGGGAAACCCCGTACGAATAATAGCTGATCTTTCAGAAGAAACTCTGCAGGCCAGAAGGGAATGGCAGGATATATTCAAATTACTGAAAGGGAAAAATCTACAACCAAGATTGCTCTATCCAGAAAAGAATTCATTAAAAATTGATGGATAAATCAAAAGTTTTACAGACTAGCAAAAGTTAGAATTTAGTACCACTAAACCAGCCTTGCAATAAATGTTAAAGGGACTTCTATAAACAGGAAACAAAAGGGAAGAAAAAGACCTACAAAAACAAACCCCAAGCAATTAAGAAAATGGAACATATATATCAAAAATTACTTTAAATGTAAATGGATAAAACACTCCAACCAAAAGACACAGACTGGCTGAATGGTTACAAAAACAAGACCCATATATATGCTGTCTACAAGAGATCCACTTCAGACCTAGAGACACATACAGATTGAAAGTGAGAGGATGGAAAAACGTATTCCATGTAAATGGAAATCAAAAGAAAGCCAAAGTGGCAATCCTCATATCAGACAAAATAGACCTTAAAATAAAGAATATTACAAGAGATAAGGAAGGACACTACATAATGATCAAAGGATCAATCCAAGAGGAAGACATAACAATTATAAATATTTATGCCTCCAACATAGGCACACCTCAATACAAACACTAACAGATATAAAAGGAGAAATTGACAGTAACACAATAATAGGAGGGGACTTTAACACCCCACTTACACCAGTGACCTGATCATTAAAACAGAAAATTAATAAGGAAACACAAGCCTTAAATGACACATCATGCCAGATGGATCTAATTTATATCTTCAGGACATTCCATCCAAATGCAGAAGAATACACTTTCTTCTCAAGTGCACAAGGAATATTCTCCAGGGTAGATCACATCTGGGGTCACAAATCAAATCTCAGTAAATCTGAGAAAACTGAAATCGTATCAAGCATCTTTTCTGACCACAATGCTATGAGACTGGATATCAAATACAGCGGAAAAAAAACTGTAAAAAACACAAACACACGGAGATTACACAATGCATTTCTAAATAACAAACAGGTTACTGAAGAAATCAAAAGGGAAATAAAAAATTCCTAGAAACAATTGACAATGAAAACACAACAACTCAAAACCTATGGGGTGCAACAAAAGCAGTTCTAAGAGGGAAGTTTATAGCAATACAATCTTACCTCAAGAAACAAGAAAAACATTGAACAGGCAGCCTAAGTTTACACCTAAAACAACTGGGAAAAGAAGAAGAACAACAACAACAAAATTAGAAGGAAAGAAATCATAAAGATCAGAGCAGAAATAGATGAAAAAGAAATGAAGAAAACAATAGAAAAGATTAATAAAACTAAAAGCTTTGAGAAGACAAGCAAAGTTGACAAATTTTAACCAGACTCATCAAGAAAAAAAGAGGAGTCAAATCAACAAAATTAGAAATGAAAAAGGAGAGGTTGCAACAGACAATGCAGAAATGCAAATGATCATAAGAGACTATTACAAGCAACAATATGTCAATAAAATGGACAGTTCAGTTCAGTTCAGTTGCTCAGTTGTGTCCGACTCTTTGCAACCCCGTGAACCACAGCACGCCAGGCCTTCCTGTCCATCACCAACTCCTGGAGTCCACCAAACCCATGTCCATCGAGTCGATGATGCTATACAACCATCTCATCCTCTGTCGTCCCCTTCTCCTCCTGCCCTCAATCTTTCCCAGCATCGGGGTCTTTTCCAATGAGTCAGTTCTTCACGTGAGGTGGCCAAAGTATTGGAGTTTCAGCTTCAGCATCAGTCCTTCCAATGAACACCCAGGACTGATCTCCTTTAGGATGGACTGGTTGGATCTCCTTGCAGTCCAAGGGACTCTCAAGAGTCTTCTCCAACACCACAGTTCAAAAGCATCAATTCTTCAGTGCTCAGCTTTCTTTATAGTCCAACTCTTACATCCATATATGACCACTGGAAAAACCATAGACTTGACTAGATGGACCTTGTTGGCAAAATAATGTCTCTGCTTTTGAATATGCTATCTAGGTTGGTCATAACTTTCCTTCCAAGGAGTAAGCATCTTTTAATTTCTTTGCTGCAATCACCATCTGCAGTGATTTTGGAGCCCAGAAAAATAAAGTCAGCCACTATTTCCACTGTTTCCCCACCTATCTGCCATGAAGTGATGGGACCAGATGCCATGATCTTAGTTTTCTGAATGTTCAGCTTTAAGCCAACTTTTTCACTCTCCTCTTTCACTTTCATCAAGAGGCTCTTTAGTTCTTCTTCACTTTCTGCCATAAGGGTAGTATCATCTGCATATCTGAGGTTACTGATATTTCTCCCGGCAATCTTGATTCCAGCTTGTGCTTCTTCCAGCCGAGCATTTCTCATGATGTACTCTGCATATAAGTTAAATAAGCAAGGTGACAATATACAGCCTTGATGTACTCCTTTCCCTATTTGGAACCAGTTTATTGTTCCATGTCCAGTTCTAACTGTTGCTTCCTGACCTGTATACAGGTTTCTCAAGAGGCAGGTCAGGTGGTCTGGTATTCCAATCTCTTCCAGAATTTTCCACATTTTATTGTGATCCACACAGTCAAAGGCTTTGGCATAGCCAATAAAGCAGAAATAGATGTTTTTCTGGAACTCTCTTGCTTTTTCGATGATTCAGCAGATGTCGGCAATTTGATCTCTGGTTCCTCTGCCTTTTCTAAAACCAGCTTGAACATCTGCAAGTTCATGGTTCATGTATTGCTGAAGTCTGGCTTGGAGAATTTTAAGCATTACTTTACTAGCGTGTGAGATAAGTGCAATTGTGCGGTAGTTTGAGCATTCTTTGGCATTGCCTTTCTTTGGGATTGGAATGAAAACTGACCTTTTCCAGTCCTGTGGCCACTGCTGAGTTTTCCAGATTTGCTGGCATATTGAGTGCAGCACTTTCACAGCATCATCTTTCAGGATTTGAAATAGCTCAACTGAAATTCCATCACCTCCACTAGCTTTGTTCATAGTGATGCTTCCTAAGGCCCACTTGACTTCACATTCCAGGATGTCTGGCTCTAGGTGAGTGATCACACCATTGTGATTATCTGGGTCGTAAAGATCTTTTTTGTACAGTTCTTCTGTGTATTCTTGCTATCTTTTCTTAATATCTTCTGCTTCTGTTAGGTCCCTACCATTTCTGTCCTTTATTGAGCCCATCTTTGCATGAAATGTTCCCTTGGTATCTCTAAATTTCTTGAAGAGATCTCTAGTCTTTCCCATTCTATTATTTCCCTCTATTTCCTTGTATTGATCGCTGAGGAAGGCTTTCTTAACTCTCCTGGCTATTCTTTGGAACTCTGCATTCAAATAGGTACATCTTTCCTTTTCTCCTTTGCTTTTTACTTCCTGTCTTTTCACAACATAGAAGAAATGGAGAGATTCTTAGAAAAGCTCAATCTTCCAAGTCTGAACCAGGAAAAAAAAAAAGAAATTATGAATGAGCCAATTACAAGTAGTAAAAAAAAAAAGACTGTGATCACAAATCTCCCAGAAAACAAAAGCCCAGGGCCAAAGGGCTTCACGGGTGAATTCTATCAAACATTTAGAGAATAGTTAATGCCTATCCTTCTAAAACTCTTTCAAAAAATTGCAGAGGATAAAACACTTCCAAACTCATTCTACAAGGCCACTACTGTCAGGGGACGTTCATCTTTAAGGGATCCAATATGTTATTCTTTTCTTTTGTGTGCCATTTCTCAAGGATTCTCTATTCCTTATCAGTTCCGGGAAAACAGGAACGAGCAGAGCTGCACGCAGTTCTTAGGACTGTGATCATGAGAAAGGGCACCTGTTTGGATTCCTTTCAGTGACTCCCTTCAGTGACCTTACTTAAATGTAATCTATTCAGTTATGCCCCTCTTACTCAGGATATGGAATGCTTTCTGGCCCTTTGAAGATTGTTATTTGTTTGGCTTTGTTTTTGCTCAGTGTTTTGTTTTGTTTTGTTTTTTTTTACTGCCTAAAGCTGCCTTGTATGAAGATATATAAATATGTGTTTCTACAAATAAAGCACCCTTGTTTCACTTGAGACTTGGGTCCCCTGCATCCCTCTTCTCATTAACTCCAGTCCCCAGGTCTTGGTCTACAAAGACCATGACACACTATCACCCTGATACCAAACCAGATGAAGACAACACACAAAAAAGAAAATTACAGGCCAATATTACTGATGAACATATATGCAAAAATCCTCAACAAAATTCTAGCAAATGGATTTCAATAGCACAGTGAAATGATCATACACCATGATCAAGTTGGGTTTATCCCTGGGATGCAAGGATTCTTCAATATAAGCAAATCAATCACTGTGATATACATATTAACAAACTGAAAGATAAAAAATCATATGATAATCTCAACAGATGCAGAAAAAGCCTTTGACAAAATTCAGCACCAATTTATGATAGAAACTCCTCAAAAAAAATGGGCATAGAATGGACCTACCTCAACATATGGCCATAAAGGCCATATACAATAAACCCACAGCAAGCATTATTCTGAATAGTGAAAATCTGAAAGCACTCCCTCTAAGATCAAGAAAAAGACAAGGGTGCCCACTATCACCACTATTATTCAACATAGTTTTAGAAGTCCTGGCTATGGCAATCAGAGAAGAAAAAGAAATAAAAGGAATTCAGATTGGAAAAGAAGAGGTAAAACTCTCACTGTTTGCAGACAACATGATGCCATATATAGAAAACCATAAAGATACTATCAAAAATTACTAGAGCTAAGCAGTGAATTTAGCAAAGTCACAGGATACAAAATCAATACATAGAAATGACTTGCATTCTTATATACTAACAATGGAAAATCAGAAAGAGAAATTAAGGAATCAATCCCACTCACCATTGCAAAAAAAAAGAATAAAATATCTAAGAATAAACCTATCTAAGGAGACTAAAGAATTGTACACAGAAAATTATAAGACATTGATGAAAGAAATCAAAGAAAATATAAACAAATAGAGAAATATTCCATGTCCTGTGTTGGAAGAATCAATATTGTGAAAATGACTATACTACCAAATGCAATATTTATCAAATTCAATGCATCCCTATCAAATTACCAATGGCACTTTTTACAGAACTAGAACAAATACCTCACAATTTATACAGAAACACAAAAGATTCCAAATAGCCAAAGCAATCTTAAGAAAGAAGAATGGAGCTGGAGGAATCAACCCTCCTGACTTCAGACTATACTACAAAGCTACGTAATCAAGACAGTATGGTACTGCCACAAAAACATAAATATAGACCAATGGAACAAGATAGAAAGCCCAGAAATAAACCCACGCACCTATGAGTACCTTATTTTTGACAAAGGAGGCAAGAATATACAATGAGGCAAAGATAGAGTCTTCAATAACTGGTGCTGGGAAAACTAGACAGCTAGGTATAAAAGAAATTAGAACACTTCCTAACACCATACACAAAGATAAACTCAAAACAGATTAAAGACCTTAATGTAAGATCAAAAACTATAAAACTCTTAGAAGAAAACATAGGCAAAATACTCTATGATCTAAATCACAGCAAGATCCTCTATGACACACCTCCTAGAGTAATGGAAATGAAAACAAAAATAAACAAGAGGGACAATTAAACTTAAAAGCTTTTGCACAGCAAAGGAAACTATAAACAAGGTGAAAAGACAACCTTCAGAATGGAAGAAAATAATAGCAAATGAAACAATTGATAAAGGATTGCATGTATGCATGCTAAGTAATTTTAGTTGTGTCCAACTCTTTATGATCCTATGGACTGTGGCCCTTCAGGCTCTTCTGTCCAAGGAATTCTCCAGGCAAGAATACTGGAGTTTGTTGCCATGTCCTCCTCCAGGGGATCTTACCAACCCAGAGATTGAACCTGTCTCCTGCAGCTCCTGCATTGCAGGCAAATTCCTTACAGCTCCAAAATATACAAGCAGTTCATATAAGTCAATACCAGAAAAACAAACAACCCAATCAAAAAGTAGAAAAAGACCTAAACAGACATTTCTCCAAAGAAGACATACAGATGGCTAATAAACACATGAAAAGATGCTCAACATGGCTCATTACTAGAGAAATGCAAATCAAAGCTACAATGAGGTATCACCTAACACCAGTCAGAATGGCAATCATCAAAAAGTCTACAAACAATAAATGCTAGAGAGGGTGTGGAGAAAAGGGAATCCTCTTGCACTATTGGTGGGAATGTAAATTGATACAGCCACTATTGAAGACAGTATGGAAATTCCTTTAAAAACTAGGAATAAAACCACCATATGACCCAGCAATCCCACTACTAGACATATACCTTGAGGAAATCAAAATTGAAAAAGACACATGTACCCCAATGCTCTTTGCAGCACTATTTACAATAGCTAGGACATGGAAGTAACCTAGATTTCCATAGGCAGATGAATAGATAAAGAATGTATATATGTGGTACATATATACAATGGAATACTGCTGCTGCTGCTGCTGCTGCTAAGTCACTTCAGTCGTATCCGACTCTGTGTGACCCCATAGATGGCAGCCCACCAGGCTCCCCCGTCCCTGGGATTCTCCAGGCAAGAACACTGGAGCGGGTTGCCATTTCCTTCTCTAATACATGAAAGTGAAAAGTGAAAGTGAAGTCGTTCAGTGATGTCTGACTCTTCGCAACCCCATGGACTGCAGCCTACCAGGCTTCTCTGTCCATGGGATTTTCCAGGCAAGAGTACTGGAGTGGGGTGCCAGTACTACTCAGCCATAAAAATGAATGCATTTGAATCAGTTCTAATGAGGTGGATGAACCTAGAGCCTATTACACAGAGTGAAGTAAGTTAGAAAGAAAAAAACAAATATCACATACTAATGCACATATACGAAATCTAGAAAGATTGTACTGATGGCATCATTTGCAGGACAGCAATGGAGACACATGGCTTACCTGGTGGCTCAGATGGTAAAGACTCTGCCTGCAATGCAGGAAACCTGGGTTCGATCCCTGGGTCAAAAAGATCCTCTAGAAAAGGGAATGGCAACCCTCTCCAGTATTCTTGACTGGAGAATTCCATGGACAGAGGAGCCTAGCAGGCTATACTCCATGGGGTCACAAAGAATCGGACATGACTGAGCAACTAACACTTTCACTTTCGATGGAGACACAGACATAGAGGGTGGGATGTATGGAAAGAGTAACATGGAAACATACATTACCATATGTGAAATGGATAGCCAATGGAAATTTACTGTATGACTCAGGGAATTCAAACCAGGGTTCTGTAGCAACCTAGAGGGGTGGGATAGGGAGGGAGGTGGGAGGGAGGCTCAAGAGGGAGGGGACATGTATTCCTATGGCTGATTCATGTTGATATTTGGCATAAACCAATACAATACTGTAAGGCAGTTATCCTTCAATTAAAAATAAACAGATTTTAAAAAAACGGGAAACAGCGACCCACTCTAGTATTCTTGCATGGCAAATCCCATGAATAGAGGAGCCTGGTGGGCTACAGTCCATAGGGTTGCAAAGAGTGGGACCCAACTTCTCAACTAAACAACAACAATACAATTGCCAGGCACTTCATTGAACTTTTAATGGCCATAATAGTAGGACCAGAGTCAGCTGGATGGACTGGAACAGCAACCCAGCAGCCTGAAAAAAATGTTAATAGCAGAGAGGAGAAGGGTCAAAGACTCAGTGTAGTCAATCTGCCAGGTGTGGGTGGGCCAACACCCTTTTAATGTGTGGGAGAAGGAGCAGTCAGCTTTTGGCCTGAGTCATGCACGGGAAGCCTCTGCACTGGATGCGGATTCCTTTGCTTTGTGTCCACACAAACCTCTGCCATACTGATTTAAAAATGAAAAGGAGGACAGAACAATACACTGAAATTAAAAATCTTCAGCAAAAGAAAGATAGCTTATTTTATCAATACTTCCATTAAAGTAACTAGAAATGCAGGACAAATTACTTTTTTTTTTTTAGACTCTCTAAAAGCATCAGAGATCATTAAGGCAGAGTTACATAATGGGATAATATATCATCAGAGATTGGGTTTGTCCCAGGAATGCAAGGCTGGCTTAACATTTGGAAACTAATGTAACAAAAAATAAGGGTAAAAAGATACCAAAAGCATTTCAACATATGGAGAAATATCAACTGATAAAATTCATCATCCAAAAGATAAAAATCAAAATTCAATTAATTAAAAAAAAAAAAACTGAAGGTAAAGTGTGGATTTTATCAATCTAAACTGTAGATAAAGAATGTCTACAAAAAAAAGATTTTATAGCAAACATCACTCTTAAAGAAGAAATACTGGACGTTTTCCCATGAGTTTGAGAAAGAGTAGGACGCTTGCTACCACAGCTAATTTTTTCCTGAGAGTCCAGGCAAGTTCAATACAGGGGCAAAATTTTAGGGATTTGGAAAGAAGAAATAAAACAGTCTTATTTACAGATGACATAATTGGATAGGTAAAACATCCAAAATGATCAATAGATAAATTATTACAATTAATAAGCAAATACATAAAGTTAATATATACAAAGTCAATATGAAAGTGAAAGTGTTAGTTGCTCAGTTCTGTTCAACTCTTTGTAACACTATGGACCGCAGCCTGCCAGGATCTTCTGTCTAAGGGATTCTCCAGACAAGAATACTGAAGTGGGTTGCCATTTCCTTCTCCAGGGGATCTTCCCGACCCAGGGCTCAAACCTGAGTCTCCTGCACTGCAGGCAGATTCTTTACCATCTGAGCCATAAGGGAAGCCTAGATGCAATTGTATTTTTATGTAACAGCAACAGAAAATTAGGAACTAAAACTTTTTTTTATTTAAAAAGTGCTTCCGCTATAGGAACTCTCTACATCATCTTTGCAATATTTTTTTTAAACTAAAACTATTCTAAAATAAGTTTATTCTTTTTAAGTACATCATTTACAATGGCATGATTGAAAGTGAAGAAGTGAGAGTCGCTCAGTCGTGTCGGGCTCTTTGTGACATGTCCAACTCTTTGCCTCGTGTCTGACTCTTTGAGACTGTATATTCCATGGAATTCTCCAGGCCAGAATTCTGGAGTGGGTAGGTTTTCCCTTCTCCAGGGGACCTTCCCCACACAGGGATCGAACCCAGGGCTCTCACATAGTAGGCAGATTCTTTACCAGCTGAGCCACCAGGGAAGCCCAAAAACCTATCCCTTCTCCAGAGGATCTTCCCGACTTGAGAATCGAACCCAGGTCTCCTGCAGGCAGATTCTTTACCAGCTGAGCTACCAGGGAACTAAAGATGCCGCAATGAAAGGTCCTGCATGCCACAACAAAGTTTGAAGATCCTTCGTGCTACATCTGGGATCTGGCACAGCCAAAAAAACAAATATTTAAAATTAATTTTAAAATAAAAATATTATTTTACAGAACAGAAGAATGAATAAATAAATGGTGGCATATTTATGCAACAGAATGAATTAGCTACTGCTCCAGGGAACAACATAAATGAACCTCACAATATGCTGAATGAAGTCTATCACAAAAGAATAAATAAAATATTATTTTATATTTATAAAGTTCCAAAATGGGCAAAACTAACCAATAGTGTGAGAAGTGAATGGAAGAGAACATGGGTCTTCTGGAGAGCTGGTCATGATCTTGAACTAGTGACAGTTTACCCGGGGTGTTGATGTGACGTGATTTAGTGAACCGTACACTTAAGATTTGTGCAATTTTCAATATGAAAACTTTCGATTAAAATGTCCATAATAGGGACTTCCCTAACAGTCCAGTGGATAAGAAATCATCTGCCAATGCAGGGGACATGGGTTCTATCCCTGGTCTGAGAAGATTCCACATGCCAAGGAGTAACTAAGCCTATATACCACAATGACTGAACCAGCATGCTGGAACTTCTGAAGCCCTCATTCCTTACTGCCCATGCTCTGCAACAAAAGACGCCATCGCAACGAGAAGCCCATGCGCCACAATGAAGAGGAGTCCCTGCTCACCGCAACTGGTGAAAGCCTGTGCACAGCAACAAAGACCCAGCGCAGCCAAAAACAAAGTAATATTTACATGTCCATAATAAAGGAAAACAGTTTGGCAATTTCCCAAAAGGTTAAACATAGAATTACCATGCTGCTGCTGCTGCTAAGTCACTTCAATCATGTCCGACTCTGTGCTACCCCATAGACGGCAGCCCACCAGGCTCCCCCGTCCCTCAGATTCTCCAGGCAAGAACACTGGAGTGGATTGCCATTTCCTTCTCCAATGCATGAAAATGAAAAGTGAAAGTGAAGTTGCTCAGTCGTGTCCGAGCCTACCAGGCTCCTCCGTCCGTGGGATTTTCCAGGCAAGAGTACTGGAGTGGGGTGCCATTGCCTTAGGAGCCAGCAATTCCTCTTCTCAATGTAGACCCCCCCACCAAAATTGAAAGTACAGTTACCTGCACACCTGTGTACACAACAGTAATTTTTTACAATCAGCAAAAGGTGCAAATCAGCAAATGTGGTAGATCCATATCTATAGAGTATTATTCAGCCCTAAAAAGGAATGAGATCTTTTTAAAAATTTTTTCTCAGCTTTATCAAGTTATAGTTGACATTTAACACAAGTTTAAGGTAAACAATATGTTAATTTGTTAATACTGGAAAATGGTTGCCACCATAGCATTAGCTAGAAATGAAATTCTGATACATGCTATAGCAACGATGAGCCTTGAAAAGACTACACTAAGTGAAATATGCCAGACACAAAAGAACCAGTATTATATGACTCCACTTACATGAGGTTCCCGGAACAGGCAAATTCGTAGAGACTGAAAGTATAATAGAGGTTACTAGGGTCTAGGGGGAGAGGGGGCTGGGGAGGTTTTGTTTAATTGGTACAGTTTCTATCTGGGATGTTGAGAAAGTTCTGGATATGAATAGTGGCGATGGTTTCTCAACATTGTGAATGTACTTAGTGCCACCAAATCAAACACTTAAAATGGTTAAAATGTGGACTTACCTGGAGGTCCAGTGGTTAGGAGTCCAAGTTTCCAATGCAGGGAGTGCAGGTTCAATCCCTGGTCAGAGACCTAGATCCCACATGTGTGGCACAGTCAAAAAAGGAAAAAAAAAATTTAAAGGCTAAAATGTTCAGGATTGCAAGAGGAAAAGCGTTCTGGAAATTGTCACACGACCATGTAGATGTATTTAACACTACTGAACTATGTGTTAGAAGTGAAAAATGATTAAGATAGTAGATTTTATGTTGTGTATATTTTACCACGATTTTTTAAATTTTAAGTTTTATGGTTAGAATGAGTATGCTTATTTTGTATGTATTTTGCCATAATAAAAGAAATAGTTAATAATTAAAAATTCTTTGTCAGTTCATTTGAAAACATAGATCCAATGGACAAATTTCTTCAAAAATACGATGTAAGGTAATGTCTCTGCATAATGCCCCTCTGCATAAGGGACAACCAGAACAGTCCTATAATTACTGAAGAAATTGAATCCACAATTTAAAAATATTTTCCAAATCAAAAACAGGCCTGTGAGGTATTACAGGAGAGTTTTTCCAAACATTTAAAAACATAAATCTAAACATACACAAAACACAGCCTAGAATAGGGACCGGTAAACCACAGCTTGTGGGCCAAGCTTGGCCAGGCCTGCTGTTTCACGTACTGTCTGTGGCTCCTTTCACACCGTAACGGCTGTGTCGAGACGTTAGGACAAACACTGTAGGCTCTGCAAAGCCAAATATTTACTCTCTAATGTTTACTATCTGGCCTTTCACAGAAAAAAAAAAAACCTGCCAAAAATCGAGAACTCTCTCCAGCCCATTTTATAAGGGTAGAATAGCTTTGGCACCAAAATCTGACAAGGACAGTGTGTAAAAGAAAAATTATAATCTAGTGTCGTTTGTGAACTTGGATAGAAAAAATCTAAAGAAAACAAGGATGAATGAATGAATGAAGATTCTCTGAGACTTTCCTAGTTTTCAGTCTATATCCATAGGGCTTTTTGGGTCCCTTAGATGAGTATCATCTTTTACTAATGACTCTCTTTCAGTTCATTCACTCAGCTCTGGAAGGATGCTTGCTGGCTACTCAATTCCTTTACATTGCCCAATTCTCAGTTTCTCTTGTATCTAATAGTAGTCATGACTTTCACTGAGACATAAAAGTTAGTCAAGTGGGGACATTTCTGGGAAATCTTTACCTTTGTTATAAAAACAGACGAGAGGAGAGCTTGCCAACATTGTTTCTTCCCCTTTTTAAAATCAACTGAGATGCCTGGAGCTGCAGCAGCTATCTTGTGACCCTGAAGATAAAAAGCCAGGGTGCTAATGATGGCCAAGTCGAATGAGCAGAAAGTTGGGTCCTCAATGGTTTCAGAGAGAAGCTGAAGTAATATCAGATACTGCCTCCACACTGTTTGTTATCCAAAAAATATCCCTTTTTGTGAATCTCTGGTAGTTGTGGGGGTTGGGGGGTGGCCTGTCACTTGTATATAAAAACATACGATACATCCACAAATATACAATATTTCTGTCACTTTTCTAAGCTATGCTTTTACAGAGCTTACATTCTGATTGGAGGAAACAAATACTAAAAATAAGTAAGATTTTGGGAGGACTTCCATGGCAGTCCAGTAGTTAAAACTCTGTACTTCCACTTCAGGGAGCACAGGTTAGATTCCTCTGATTGGGGAGCTAAGATCCCACATGCCACTCAGTATGACCATGAATGAATTCATCTCTTTATTGCATATTGCTATTTTTAAAAATGTACAGTCTCATAATCCATAAAACATTTTCTCTCTGTCCTCTAACAACAATCTTGCACCTAAAGACTAAGTCATTCCGACTACTAAGCTAATAAGATACAAGACATATAATTTAAGTTTACAAATTATAATGCTTGACTTTTGGCATTAATTTTAAAAACAAACAAACAAAAACCTTTTAAAATACACACCCAAGAGAGTAATGTGGCTACTCACACCAGCACCAATCTAAAAAATAGTGGTGTTGTTTTCTTTTTCCACAATGGCACATGGAATTACCTGCATACTGCTTTCAGGGAAAAAACCAGAGAATTGAAATGGCAAAGGATGCCCACCAGGATGGCAACTCAAAGGCAGGAAGAAACTCAGTAAATGTGAGGGTCACCCACACTCAATCCATTACCAGACGCTGATCCATCACCAGCTTGATCTAAGCCACCAGCTCCCTTGCTTGGACACCTGCAGTGGCCTCCACCTGGGCTCCCATTTCTACTCTGGTCTCTGAAGTCTATTCTCCAAGTAGCCACAGAGATCCTTCTAAAGCACAAGCCATTTCCCAGAGGTCTTTGCTTAAAGCTACCCAATGGCTCCCATCTCGCTCAGGGTAACACTGAGTACTCACCATGATTTCCGGGCCTTACACCATCTGCCCTGCTCTCTCTGCAACATCATCTCCTATCACTCCATCTGCCTCTTGCTGTTCCTTAAACCTACTAAATGAGCTCTCACCATAGGGCCTTTGCACCTGCTGTTCTCCCGCCTGAGATGCTCTTCCTCCAGATACTCACATGGGTCCTCCTCCATCCCATTCAGGTCACTGCTCAAGGTTCATCTCTTAAGAGAGGCTTTCACTGTCCATCCCAAAACACCCACCAATATTTCTTCCTGTACGATAGTTCTGAAGAATGACCAAATCTTCTTTTTACATTCTGAGTCTGCTCTTTTTTCCATGCTGGAAATCATTAGTGTTAAGGATGGGGAGAATTAGGGTGAATTCTCAAAGTCAAAGCATCTTACTCTTCACTCCTGGGTTTGCTCAGATGTTGGGCTGCTGCTTTAACATGTCTATTGTTGAATACCTCGTAGAAATAAAAATATATATTTTGAGAAGTCTTATCTAAGTTTGTGGATAGTTTCTTTTTTCCCAACGCCTTGGCTCCAATTTCTCTAAGCCCACATCTCAACAGTTCCACCTTCGTGAACATGAATAGGTTTTCACAAACCATTAAAATCCTTGTAACTTGCAGACAAACCTACTGAGGGGATAAATGACCCTGATGTCCTCAGAAGTATTAGATTTAACTTCTCTGGAGCCCCAGTTTATTTCCTCCTTTGTTCATTGACCTTCCTTCCTAATTAAAAGAATGTTAATGATGTCATTAACACAGGCGATTTCCCATAGCCAAGAGGAATAACTAAAGGGGCTGATTTGCACATTCAGGCCTCTCTCAGCTGCCCCGGCTTAGAGAGGACATCAGGAGTACATTTATCAGTGAGGAAGTACTGGTTCCAAGACTGGACATAGCCAAAAATCCCATAATCACATGATTCTGAAGTAGGATCAACTGTATTCGGGACAATTTACAAGTTACTGTCTAGTGAAATTAAAAGACCTATGTGAAAGCATACTCAGTTGTATCAGACTCTTTATGACCCCATGGACTGTAGCCTGCCAGGCTCCTCTGTCCATGGAATTTTTCAGGCAAGAATACTGAAGTAGGTTGCCATTTCCTACTCCAGGGGAATCTTCCCAACCCAGGAATTGAACTCACATCTCCTGCATTGGCAGGCGGATTCTTTACCATTGTGTCACCTGGGAAACCCAATTAAAAGACCAGTCAATGGGAAATAAGATAGTGACAACTGGCATCTACTTATCCTCATTTTAATTTGCTGGTTGAGCCGAGCTCTGTACCATCTGAGGCCAAACAGTTTCAGGTCACTCACCTTTCTTGATCAAAGTACTTGAGAAGTGGCCCTAAGAGTATTTTACGTTAGACTTTGATTTTCCTCCCATAACAGCTAATCCACTGAAATATGCTGGAAAAAAACAAAGAGGAAGCCAGTGCTGTGTTTTTGCTTATCTTCAATCGCCTGTATTTTGTTTACTTCTCAGTCGTGCTTGCAGAAACAAACTTTTCAAGAGCTCATAACCTGATTACTTTACTGGTGCCCTCTCCATGGCCATACAGAGGCCTGCTGCCATGGTGGGTGAAGCCGTGTTCCCTTAAGCATGCAGTTTTTCTAGCTGAAGCATACGTTGTGCGCTCATGACATCCAGTGGTCAAAAAAACACCGTGCAGAATTTTAAAAGCTTTATACAAGAGCCAGGGTAACTGCAAACAGCTGATCAGTGGAGGGATTAAAGGACCCACAATGAAACAGGGATGAGTTTGTGTCTCGCTGCTCTGATGTCTAAGAGTCCAGGTTGGACCAGGAGACCTATTAATGACTGATGCTCAGAAAAGGTGGTTTGGATTTTCAGAAAATTCCATTTCCCAGACAGTCAAATATGTGGTTACAGAAAAGGTGACAGATTTTTAAAAATTGAGGTGTAATTTGCATAATATAAATTAGTCTACTTAAACAGTACCGTTCAGTGGCATGTAGTATGTTCACTGCTGCTGCTGCTAAGTCGCTTCAGTCGTGTGTGACTCTATAGACGGCAGCCCACCAGGCTCCCCGGTCCCTGGGATTCTCCAGGCAAGAACACTGGAGTGGGTTGCCATTTCCTTCTCCAATGCATGAAGGTGAAAAGTGAAAGTGAAGTAGCTCAGTCCTGTCCAACTCTGAGCGACTCCGTGGACTGCAGCCCACCGGGCTCCTCCGTCCACAGGATTTTCCAGGCAAGAGCACTGGAGTGGGGTGCCATCACCTTCTCTGAGTATGTTAACAGTGATGTGCAATCCCCCACCTTGGTCTAGTCCCAAAATATTTTTATAACCCCCATAGAAACTCCTGTCTGTGTCGCTCCCCATTCCATCCTTTCTCCAGCCCCTGCAACCACCACTCTGCTTTCTGTTTCTATGTTGATTACCCATTCTGGATATTTCATATAAATGGAATCATACTGTATGTGACTTTTATGTCTGGCTTCTTTCACTTAGCACACTTTTTTGAGGTCCATCCATTTGTAGCATTGTATTCCATTTCTTTTTATGCATGAGTCATAGTCCATTTTATTTATCCATTTATCTGTTGATGGACATTTCTGGTCTTTCTACCATTTGCCTGTTATTGATGGTGCTGCTGTGCTTCCCTGGAGGCTCAACAATAAAGAATCCGCTTGCCAATGCAGGAGACGTGGGTTGGATTCTTGGGTCGGGAAGATTCCCCTAGAGAAGGAAATGGCAGCCCATTCCAGTATTCTTGCCTAGAGAATCCCATGGACAGAGAAGCCTGACAAGCTACAGTCCATGGGGTCACAAACAGTCGGACATGACTTGACAACAAAACAGCAACAATGGCACTGTTTTGAACATTTGTGTTGAAGTATTTGCTTGAGTGCTTGATTTCAATTCTTTTCGATACATACGTTAGGAGTGGAATTGCTAAATCATATGGAACTTTTTATAAAATTTTTAATGGAGTAGAACTGGTTTACAATATTCTGTTAGTTTCAGGTGTACAGCAAAGTGAATCTATCATACAAATGCATATATCCACCCTTTTTTAGATTATTTTCCCATGTAAGCCATTTCAGAGTATTGAGTAGAGTTCCCTGTGCTATACAACAGGTCCTTATTAGTTATCTATTTTATATACAGTAATTTGTATGTGTCAACCCCAAACTCCCAATTTATCACTCGCTCTCCATTTAACATTTTGAAGAACAAAAAATATTCAGGCTCTTTGCAAATTGAGAGAGGAAATTGAAATAGATTTTTAGAGTCCTTGAAATAGATAGAAAAAGAAAGAATCTTATTTAGACCAGGATCAACTTTTCTTAAATTGACCCATTGATTTTTTAAAAAAACAATTTTCCATCATTCGTGTGTATCTAACTTGCTAGCCCCATCTGAAAGTACCCACGAGAATGAATGCAGATGGATGACATAAAAGAACCCATTCAGGGGGAAGTTAATTTGCCTAAGGATTCTCTATTGGCATTTGTTTAGCTTGAGCTGACAGCTCAGCAAACACCCATCCTTGTCCCAGATCTTTGGTATGAACTTTGTCGTAACATTTTACTTGAAAATTGCCTGCAGACCTAGAATGAATTTGGACAGCCAAAGTGAATTAATTAAGCTGAAAAGAACTGTCTAAACAATGATTTCCTCATGTGATTTTTATTCAGATCTTCCAGGTCACTAATTCGTCATGTTTTCTTTATAAGGAGAAAACAGTGGGAGGGAGTGTTAGGTGCTCCGTACAGTGAAATAGTCTCGATTCTAACATCAGTGGAGCAGGAGCTGCTTGGCAGAAATGCAAGTTTCCTTTAAGCTCCCGGGATAACTACGTTAAACATTTTGGATGAAATGCTTTCTAAAACTGAGCGTTTAATTTCCTGTTTCCTTAAACAGAATGTTCTGAATGTGATTACAAGCATATCTGTCAGACTCAGTTGGAGCTATAACACTGTGGTCTCAAGAGCAAAGGGCTTGAAAAGAGGGGATAATGCTTGTAACCTATTTTTTTATTTATTTGACTGCCCCGGGTCTTGCTGTGTTGTTGTGTGTTAGTTGCTCAGTCATGTCCAACTCTTTGCGACCCCAGGCTCCTTTGTCAATGCCATTTCCCAGGCAAGAATACTGGATTAGGTCGCCATTTCCTCCTCCAGGGGATCTTCCTGACTCAGGAATCACAGCCGGGTCTCCAGCATTGCAGGTGGATTCTTTACCGTCCGAGCCACAAGGGAACGCTGAGTCTCAGTTTCAGAATTCTGGATCTTTCGTTGCAGTGTGTAGGATCTAGTTCCCTGACCAGAGATCGAACCCAGGCCCTCTGCATTGGGAGTGCAGAGTCTTAGCCACTGGACCACCAGGGAAAGTGAAAGTATTAGTCGCTCAGTCATGTCCAACTCTTTGTGACCCCATGGACTACAGCCCAGCAGGCTCCTGTCCATGGAATTCTCCAGGCAAAAATCCTGGAGAGTGTAACCATTCTCTTCTCTAGAGGATCTTCCCAACCCAGGGATTGATCCAGAGTCTCCTGCACAGCAGGCAGTTTCTTTACTGTCTGAGCCACCAGGGAAGTGCCCTGCAATCTACCTTAAAATCCTTCAGCACAATCTATCTGTAACATGTGAATTACAGGCAACCAGTTCAGCTAAGTTAGAAACACAAAAATTCCAGAGATAGTTAGAACCTACACTCAAAAGACTCATCAGAGACACTGCTTTGGGAAGGACGCTCCATGTCCTCCTTTACCTGCTACAAGTAATAAACCCTCCCTCCTCCCAGTCTTTGGCTTGGCTGTGTCTTTTAGCTCAACACCCACCAAGAGTTGAATCCAGTATTGGGGTAATGGTTTTTTAAAAAATTTGATTGGAGTATGGCTGATTTACACTGTTGGGTTAGTTTCAGGTGTACACCTAAGTGAATCAGTTATTCATACACATATATCCACTCTATTTTTTAGATACTTTTCCCATTGCAAAGTATTGAGTCGAATTCCCTGTGTTAAACAGTAGGTCGTTATTATTTATTTTATATGTAGTAGTGTGTATATGTCAGTTCTAATCTCCCAATAATAACATAGTGTTATTACTCATTACTGTGAAAGACCAAAGTAGGTATGATTTTTTTTTTGCCTTCAAATTAATGCAATTAAATAAAATTAATTCACTTCAAAAAATAATAAAAGACTCATCAAAAGCTCACACTGGCTCTCTTTATCTCCAGTCAACACTAGATGATTTGTTAACTAGTATGTCATTGATGAAATGATGGAATTGCCAAGGACATTGTCCAGGAGCTGAACTATAGTCTTTCCTACCTAAGTATAAATAGGGGGTATTAATCTAATGAGCCTCCCATATGTAATTTTAATTCTCTAGTAGCCACCATTATAAAAAGTAAAAAGAGGACTTCCCTGGTGGTCCAGTGGGTAAAGATCCACCTGCCAATGCAGGGAACACAGGTTTGGTCCCCAGTCCAGGAGGATTCCGCGTGCTGTGGGGCAACTAAAGCCCACGTTCGAAAACTACTAAGCCTGGGCACCTAGAGCCTATGCTCCACAACAAGAGAAGCCTGCACACTTCTTGAAACTAGAGAGTAACCCCCATTGGCTACAACTAGAGAAAGCCCACCTGCAGTAATGAAGAACCAGCACAGTCAAAAACAAATTAATCAATTTAATTAAAAAATTTTTAAAGAAATGGTGGGATTAATTTGACTAATGAGTCAGCTCAGTCACTCATTCGTGTGTGACCCTTTGACTGATACATTTTATTTAATCCAGTATATCCAGTATATATCCAGTATATCCAAAATATTGTCATTTCAGCAGGTAATTTATGTGAAAATATTTGAGATATTTTGTACTAAGTCATGGTAATTCAGTGCATATTTTACCTATTATTAGCCACACTAGCATTGTGCTAGGAGCTTTATATCTCTAATCCTTAAGACAAGATAGGGTATCTTTTAATCCATTTTACAGATGAGCAAACTGAGGCTTGGAGGGATTCAGTAGCTTTCTCAGGTGATATAAATGTGTCAGTGGCAGCCCGGTCAGCCAATGACAGCCAGGTGTAGTGGATAATATAGACAGATCCCCCCTTCATGGCAGGTAAATCCCCCACTGGTGATGCAGGGGTGCAAAGGCACAGCCCTCTTGCCTCGATTTGGGACCAGAGTTTTCAGGTAGGATGGGCCTCAGTTGCAGGAGATGGACTTGCCATCTGCCTGTGCCCAGTCCTGCCCTCCTCACTGCCTTGGGCATATCTCCCCAGAGACTCCCCAGGCAACGGCTGCAGTGTTTCAAGGGAACCCAGTCTAAGTCGTGTTTTGTGTATGCGTGCTCAATCGTATCTGATTCTTTGCGACCCCATGGACCAGGCTCCTCTGTCCATGGGATTTCCCAACAAGAATCCTGGGGTGGGTTGCCATTTCCTCCTCCAGGGGATCTTCCTGACCCAGGGATCAAACCACATCTCCAGCGTCCCCTGAATTTGCAGGTGGGTTTTCTACCTCAAGCGCCACCTTCTGCAAACTGAAAGATCCCAGTTTAAGACAATAGGACACAATTCAGACTCCAAAACCTTTGCTTAGGAACTTCTCCCTCTTGAAGAGCTAAGGCTTTGCAGTCTTCCCAACACTGCGTCTCCCTACCAGGGTAGGTAACAAGTACAGCAGCTGTGTCTCTTGTGGAAGGCGATTTACCCAAGAAGGGATGGCACCTGGCATTACTGACCCTTGGGTCTTTAGAAGCTTGGCAATATGAACTTATTAAAGAAATAAACCTGAGGGTAAGTTATCTGCATTTTTAGAACACACACAGAGCAACTAATAAGAATAACATGGGAGTGATTTCTCAGGAGTCCCCCATGTAATAAATTATGTCTTTAAAATACTCTTTGAAAATAGCAAGAATCTTAATGAAACCTTAGTCACCCTGCACCTTTGTATCACTTTCAATCAGCCCAACCTTAGCGATTACAACAGCAAATTTCTCAAATTGTCCAGTAGGACCCGGGGTGACCTGGGAGTCACCCCTAACCCAGTTGCCCATCCCCAGAGCTTAGACTCACCCTAGATCCCTGCATTTGGGTGGATCATCTGGGGGCTCCCCAGGACCAGCAAAGACATTACAGTCTTTGGAGACCCCTTGAAAGTGAAAGTCACTCAGTTGTGTCTGACTCTTTGTGACCCCATGGATTGTGTAGTCCATGGAATTTTCCAGGCCAAAATACTGGAGTGGGTAACCTTTCACTTCTCCAGGGGATCTTCCCAACTCAGGGACCAAACCCAGGTTCTCCCACATTGAAGGCAGATTCTTTACCAGCTGAACCACAAGGAAAGCCCAAGAATACTGGAGTGGGTAGCCTATCCCTCTTCCAGGAGATCTTCCCAACCTAGGAATCGGCCCAGGGTCTCCTGCATTGCAGGTGGATTCTTTACCAACTGAGCTATGAGGGAAGCCTTGAAGGCCCCTTACTAGTTAATTGACCAAAACCACCCTATTCACTGAATTTGAACTTTCTATTCAGCACATCCCTATGCTGACTGTGCATTTGATTTCTGGGGTCCCTCTGGTGAAATTGTGTAAAGCTTTTTCAAAATAATCAAAGGAATTTTTGGAAACTTGCCCTGGCTGGTCCTCAACACTACACTGGGGAAGGCAAAGCAAAAGTAGACTGAAGAAAATGCCATTGCTTTATTCACCGCTGGAGCCCAGAGCCAACCCTGCAGAGCAAGAAAACTCATCTTCAAACAAATCTTTCTCCAGAAAAGAAGAAAAGCCAAGGGCCAGAGCAGACCCTCCAGGGCCCCACCAAGAAGTCCACCTAGCTTGTGGGTCGTAACACTGTGGGGATCGAGAGCGTGAAGGTGGAAACCCAGCTTATGTGTATTTAGAAGGCAGTGTGTGTCTTCAGTCATTAAGTCACGTCCAACTCTTTGCAATCCTATGGACTACAGCACAACAGGCTCCTCTATCCTTCACTGTCTCCTGGAGTTTGCTCAAATTCATGTCCATTGAGTGGTAGTTATGGAGCATGGGCTTAGTTGCTCTGCATTGGCAGCATGTGGAATCTTCCTGGACCAGGGATAGAACCTGTGTCTCCTGTATTGGCAGGTAGATTCCTTTTTCTTATTTTTTAGAAGGCAGAGCTAACAGGAATTGCTGATGAATTGGATCTGGGTGTAAGAGAAAAGTTAAAGTTTGACCTTGACCTCAAGGTTGTGACCTGAGCAACTTGGGAGATGGGAGCTCCATCTTCCAAGATGGGAAAGACATGGTCCCCCAAAGACAAAGCGGCAGCAAGAACCTGGGGTGATCCAAGTAAGCAGAAGAAGGGAGAAGGGAGAGTAAGGTAAGTTAAGAGT
>NW_011494861.1:4641472-4653850 GCF_000754665.1 Bison bison bison
TGCCATTTCCTTCTCCAATGCATGAGAGTGAAAAGTGAAAGTGAAGTCGCTCAGTCATGTCCGACTCTTAGCGACCCCATGGACTGCAGCCCACCAGGCTCCTCCGTCCATGGAATTTTCCAGGCAAGAGTGCTGGAGTGGGGTGCCCTTGCTAGCATGCTACAAACCCTGTTATCCACCTAGCTTTGTTCACATTATGGTAGATCCTGGCAATCACTCTGTGAACATGCTGAGTCTGAACGTTCATTGGCCCCAAGGGTGAAGCAAGCTGGCAGTTGAATGTGCATCTGGAACTCACAGGAGGGTCTGGGTTGAGATATAAAATTGGGAAGCAAAGGAGACCACCAGGGTTTTGACAGGCTCAGGGCTTCACAGGTAGCTCAATGGTAAAGAACCTGCCTACCAATGAAGGAGAAGCTGGAGACCCAGGTTTGATCCCTAGGTTGGGAAGATCCCCTGGAGAAGGATATGGCAATCCACTCCAATATTCTTGCCTGGAAAATTCCATGGAACGAGGAGCCTGGCAGGCTACAGTCCATGGGGTCGCAAAGAGTCAGACACAACTGAGCACAGCACAGCATAGCCCAGAAGGGGTCTGGGGGTAGAATCCAGGGTCACACCGTTGACACAATATGTTTTGGGGTTTTTTTGTTTTTTTCCAGCTTTATTCACTTCATTTTTCTCATATAAAACTATGTGTTGGCTATACCTGGAACCTGGGTCCTCTGCATGGAGACTGTGACACATTTTGAAATATTTTGTTCTAGAAACATTCAGCCATGCATAAAAGTAGAGATAATGGTATACCAAGGCCTTCCCTCATAGCTCAGTTGGTAAAGAATCTGCCTGCAATGCAGGAGACCCCAGTTCGATACCTGGGTCAGGAAGATCCGCTGGAGAAGGGATAGGCCCTCCAGTATTCTTGGGCTTCCCTTGTGGCTCAGCTGGTATAGTATCCACCTGCAATGTGAGAGACCTGTTTTCGATCCCTGGATTGGGAAGATCCCCTGGAGAAGGGAAAGGCTACGTACTCCAGTATTCTGGCCTGGAGAATTCCATGGACTACACAGTCCATGGGGTCGCAAAGAGTCAGACATGACTGAGCGCCTTTCACTTTCACTTTTCAAGCTTCCTCAAACTCATCTTTCAGCTTCAGCTATTATCAACGTTTTTCCCAAGTTTGTTTTAGCTCCTACCACATGTACTTTTTTTTCTTTGGGGGATATTTAAAGTAAATCCTGTGTCATTCCACCCTCAAATGCTTCATTACATCTCTAAGTGACAAGGCCTTAAAAAAAAAAAAAGCCTGTATTAATGTCCTATTTCAGGCTTCCCTGGTGGTTCAGTGGTAAAGAATCAACCTGCCAATGCAGGGGACCCAGGTTTGATTGCTAGTCTGGGGAGATCTCACGTTTCTTGGAGCAAATAAGCCCGTGCACAACTACTGAGCCCATGCTCTACAGCCCACGTGCTGCGACTACTGAAGCCAGTGTGCCCTAGGCCTTGTGCTCTGCAGTAAGAGAAGCCGCTGCAGTGAGACGCCCATGCACTGCAACTAGAGAGTAGTCCCCACTCCCTACAGCTAGAGAAAGCCCATGCAGTAACGAAGAACCAGCACAGCCAAAATCAATCAATCAATATATATATATATTTTTTTTAAATGTCTTATTGCTGTTTTAACAAATTACCACCAATTTTAGTGACTTAAAACTATACACACTATAATCTTATAGTTCTGGAGGTCAAGAATCCAGAATGGGTCTAAAATCAAGGTGTAGGCAGGGCCATATTTCTTCTGGAGCTTCTAGGAGTGAACCACCGTCCTTGCCTTTTCCAGCATCTAACGCCTCGTACAGTCTCTGGCTTACAGCCCTACATCACTTCAGCCTCTATATCACATTTCTCTGCTTTAGACCTTCCTGCCTCCCTTGTTTTAGAGATCCTGATAATTGCCTTCGGCCCACCCAGGTCATCCAAGATGACCACCCCATCTCAAGGTCCTTAAATTCATCACATTACCAAAGTGCCTTTTGCCATGGAAGGTAAATACTCTTGGATCTGGATTAGGTTATGGGCGTATCTTTGGGGGGTATTATTCAGCTGCCAGAATGACCATGCCATCCTCACAATGAACAAAATTTACAGTAATTCCTTAATGTCATCTATACCTGGTCCACATGTACATTTCTCTGATTTTTATCTAGTGTTTTTTACATTTAATTTGTTTGAATCTGAAGTCACATTATGGCAGGATGTCAGGTCCTTTAAGTCTCTGTTTTCCTCTGCCAACCACTCCTTCCTTCTGTTTTCCTCTTTTTTTTTTTTACAACTGTGATTTGCTTTAGAAACCAGGTCATTTGTCCTATGGAGAATGTGGCTTGCTTTCTTATGGTGTATTTAACTTGTTCCTCTGTATCCTGTGGGCTTCCCCAGTAGCTCAGCTAGTAAAGAACCAGCAATATGGAAGACCTGGGTTCTATCCCTGGCTTGGGAAGATCTCCTGGAGGAGAGAATGGCTACCCACTCCAGTATTCTGGCCTGGAGAATTCCATGGACTGTGTAGTCCATGGGGTCACAAAGAGTCAGACATGACTGAATGGCTTTCTCTTGTATTTCCTGTGAAAGGACAGACCTAGATCCAGCTTTCATTTAATTTTTTTTTGGCAGTAGAGTACTTCATGTGGGATCGTAGTCCCCCACCAAACACCAAGAAATATGGGTTAAGTGAGTTATGCATGTTAAACATATACACTAGATTTCAAAGAAAAAGTGAAAATATCTCACGGATAAGCCTTTATATTAGTTACATATTGAAATATCATTTTGAATATAGAGGGCTGAATAAAATATGGTATTAAAATTAATTTTACTTTCTTTTTTACTTTGTTTATTGTGGTTACCAAAATTTTTTGCTTATATATATGCCTTATATTTGTTTTGGATAGCACATATCCAAATATCATCTTCAAATGATGACATTGGTTTCTTTTTTTTTTTTTTTTTAATTTTATTTTATTTTTAAACTTTACATAATTGTATTAGTTTTGCCAAATATCAAAATGAATCTGCCACAGGTATACATGTGTTCCCCATCCTGAACTCTCTTCCCTCCTCCCTCCCCATACCATCCCTCTGGGTCGTCCCAGTGCACTAGCCCCAAGCATCCAGTATCGTGCATCGAACCTGGACTGGCAACTCGTTTCTTATATGATATTTTACATGTTTCAATGTCATTCTCCCAAATCTTCCCACCCTCTCCCTCTCCCACAGAGTCCATAAGACTGTTCTATACATCAGTGTCTCTTTTGCTGTCTCGTACACCGGGTTATTGTTACCATCTTTTTAAATTCCATATATATGCGTTAGTATACTGTATTGGTGTTTTTCCTTCTGGCTTACTTCACTCTGTATAATAGGCTCCAGTTTCATCCACCTCATTAGAACTGATTCAAATGTATTCTTTTTAATGGCTGAGTAATACTCCATTGTGTATATGTACCATAGCTTTCTTATCCATTCATCTGCTGATGGAATGACATTGGTTTCTAATTCTGCATTTTATTTATTTTTCTTGTCTTGCTGCATTAGCTTTGTCTAGTCACTAAGTCATGTCCAATTCTTTGTGACCCCATGGACTGCAGCACACCAGGCTGGTCTGCATTAGCAAAGACCAACCATTTCATATTAAATAAGACAGTAATGATGAGGATCCCAGTTGCTTTCCCAACTTAAAAGGACGGTTTCTCACAGACTCAAAGACTTAGAGAATGAACTTGTGGTTGCCGGGGGATGGAGCTGGGAAGGGATAGTTAGAGAGTTTGGGATCAACATGTATACACTGCTACATTTAAAACAGATAACCAACAATGACCTATGGTATAGCACAGGGAACTCTGCTTAAGTGGCAGCCTGGATGGGAGGGGAGTCTGGGGGAGAATGGATACCTGCATGTGCATGGCTGAGGCCCTTTGCTGTTCACCTGCAACTACCACAACATTCTAAATCAGCTATGTGCTGTTCTGTGTTTAGTCGCTCAGTCATGTCCAAGTCTTTGCGACCACATGGCTACAGCCCAGCAGGCTCCTCTGCCCATGGGGATTCTCCATGCAAGAATACTGGAGTGGGTAGCCTATACCTTCTCCAGGGGAACTTCCCAACCCAGGAATTGAACGGGAGTCTCCAGGGAAGCCCATTAATCAGTTATACTCCAATACAAAATAAAAAGCTTTTTTTTTTTTTTAGAGAAGGATGGTTTCTCAGATGAAAGAGTTTCCTAGTTTATGTTATGGGTTGAATTATGCTTCCCCTCCAAATTCAAATGTTCAGTTACTAACCTCCAGGACCTCAGAATGTGACTGGTTTTGAAGACAGAATCTTTATGGAGATAATTAAGCTAAAATGAAGTCACTGGCCAGGGGCAGGGGCAGGATGGGGAATAATCCAGTATAAATGGTATCCTTGTAAAAAGGGGAAACTTAAACACATAGAGGGAAGACAGTCTGAAGAGACACAGGAGAATGGCCATCTATAAGGAAAGAGGTCTGGAGCAGATTCTAGCAGAGCTCTAGGCAGGAACCACCTGCTTATACCTTGATCTCAGATTTCTAGCCTCCAGAACTGTGAGAAAGAGTTTTTCTGTCATGAGTCCCCTTGTCTGTGGTGCTTTTAAAGGATGCTCTAAAAAACGAATTCACTCAGATTAAGGAATTTTCCTCCTGTTCCTAGTTTTGCTGAACTTTCTTAGCACTGATGACTGTTGACTTCTCTGGAATGCTTTTCCCGGCTTTTAAGATCATCATGTGGAATTTTCCCTGTAATTTGTGTATGTTTTGGATTATTCTCAGCCATTATCTTTTCAAACACTGTTCTTAGTCACTGAGTTGTATCTGACTCTTTGCAATCCTATGGACTATAGCCTGCCAGGCTCCTCTGTCCATGGGATTTCCCAAACAAGAATACTGGAGCAAGTTGCCATTTCCTTCTCCAGGGGATGGATCTTCCCAACCCAGGGATTGAACCCACATCTCCTGTGGCTCCTGCATTGGCAAACAGGTTCTTAACCTCTAGCGCCACATGGGAAGCCCATTGCCTGCTGTGGAACTCTAATGAAACCTGTGTCAGACTTTATCATTCAGTCTTCTGAGTTTCTTAATATCTCATGGTTTTTCTCCTCATCTCTCTGTGCTGCATACTAGCTAACTTTTTTCCACTCAGTCCTTCTTGTGATCAATTCTACCTTTGATTGTGTCTAATCATCTGCTTTTCATCCATTCATTCTCATTTTTAAAAGTTCTATTTGGTTCTTTTAAAAATATACCTACCTGGTCAGGCCTTCCCTGGTGGTCCAGTGGTTAATACTCCTCACTCCCAATACAGGGCATATGGGTTCTATCTCTGGTCGGGGAACTAAGATCCTGCATCAGTGCAGCAAAAAACAAACAAACAAACAAACAAAAAAATATATATATATATATATACACACACCTGGTTATTCTTGGAAGTTTCTTTTGATTGTTCATTTTAAATGCTTTTTTAAAACTTCATGTACCATTATTTAGTGATCTGTATCTAATTGCTCCACAGTATGAAATCTTAGGAGACCTATGTCTGCTGTTCAAGTTTCTGCTGATTCTCACTCATGATAACTTGTTTCCTTACGTGTTGGGAAATTGTATCATTAGCCTGTATTTAGTTAAACTTAGTCTGTGTAAAGCTGAGGGTAAAGTTGGGGAGGCTTTCCTGCAGGGAGGAGTGACATGAGACACAAGCAACTCATAATGGAAAAGCAGTGAATGATACATAATAAAATGCCTAGTGGTCTGGCACTGTGGCAGCAGTGTGTCCCAGGAGATGAGAAGAGAGAAGAAAACATTTGGGATGGATGTTAAAGGCAATGAAGAAATGGGTAGCTGTGCGATGAAGTCATGTGAGATCATTGTTTATCAGAAAAAAAATTATTTTCACAGTCACAGAGGAATGTTACCATGTACAATTTGGAATCCTTGCTAACCTGGCTGAACAAACAGCCAAGAAGCAGAAGTTTGGCACAGAGGATGCTGATACAAGCTCCAGAATTCCTGGGTAATACATCAAGGGGGTAGAAGAGAGATTCAAAGATTTGCCATGAAACTGCATTTGTGAAGAGATTTCCCTGGTTGTCCAGTTATTAAGAATCTGCCTCCCAATGCAGGGGACACAAGTTCCATTCCTGGTCCAGAAACGGAGATCCCGCTTGCCACAGGACAACTAAGCCTGAGCGCTGCAACTAGAAAAGCCTGATAAACGCAACTACTGAGCCTGGGAGCTCTAGAGCCCTTGTCCCACAATAAGAGAAGCCCGAGTGCAACAACAAAGACCCCACGTAACCAAAACCAAAAAAGAAAAAAACAGCATTTGTGCACATTTTTATCTAGATCATGTTTGGGGAGATGACATGGGGGAGATTCTGGTAGAGATTGTAGGAAAATTAAAGACCCTCCATTGATGCCCCCACTAAGGTCTGTCCAAAAGCCGCAGAGAAATCAGCACCTCTCCCGCTTGTCAGGGAGGTACTGAGCCTGGCCTGGAGCTAACTTTTTTCCTAACCTGTTCCACACGCCTTCTCTGACATTGTGTTTGGAGCCAGAGAGCTTTGTCAATTGCTGATTACAGGAGAAAAACATTATCCAAACGGCAGAGCAGTGCCAAAGCCTGCATGTCATGAATGCCTGGCTAATGCTGCTGAGTTTCTATAATAACTGGTTCATCCTCTAGGTCCAGGAAGCTGGGGAGAGATGTAGCTGGCCTGCTAATCCATGTAGCTGCCAGAGCCCAGAGGGATCCTGCTGGGGCCACAGGAAGATAGAGGGGTCTCCTGCAATCCCCACAGCCAGTCCCCACTGGAAAGGGGATTTGAAAGCTTTTGAAGACTGGGCCCACTTCTTCTTCAGATTCTCACAAGTACAGGGGGATTCCTGAAGGTCACCAGCAAATCTCAGCACTGGCAGATAAGGATGAGGAGAGGAACCTGAGTCTCAGAGAGTGGGTCTGAGGAAAATGCAATTCACCATCCCCTACAGAGAAGCACCTCATCCATTCAGCGAAAACTTATTAAGCACCTGCTTTGGGTTGGACATGGGAACATGGCAGTGATTCAAAGTCCCAGCCTGGCCTTCCCAGGCTGATGTGGGAGATGGCCTTGTGAGCACGGGGTATTAGGATGTACAATATACAGGTGCTAGGAGCCCAGAGGAGGGAGCATGTGGTCCACAGTCTGGGGGATTAGGAGCAGCATGGAGATGAAGGAAGAGCTAGTTGGTTTACAGCCCCATTTAAAGCATCATAAGGGAACTTTGGTGAGCTGTCATTTTCATCAGTCTGGCAAAGAGGGTCGGTGCCCCAGGTGGAAGGAGCCCCACAAACAGAAACACTGTTGTTGCAGACTTTCCCACACATCCCCTGACCCTATCAAATGGCATGGGTGATGACCAGAGCACAGACATCAAGCTTCCTTATCCTCGTGTCTCAGGCTCCCTGGCCCTGCACTCAGGATTCTACCTCTCTAGGTACTGTGTTTCTGGGTTGTACAAAGTAAAGTCATCTCACTCCACACCTGGCCAACAGTGCTTTCCAGAAAGCTAGAGACTTTTTAAAAATCAAAGTATATTTGGTTTACAATTTTGGGTTCATTTCTGCTGTACAACAAAGAGATTGGGTTATACATATACATACATTCCTTTTAATATTCTTTTCCATTATGGATTATCAGGGGATATTGAATATATTTCCCCGGGTTATATAGTAGGACTTTGTTGTTTATCCATCGTGTATATACTAGTTTGTATCTGCTAAACCCAAACTCCCACTGCACCCCCCCACCCATTCCCCCTCCCCCTTGGCAACCACAAGTCTGTTCTCTATAATGACATATTTATTGACATCATTAATTCATTGACTTTTCAAGGACCTTTATTCTTTCTAGCCCATGCTTCGATTAAGGGAATGGAAAGTATCTTCACTGACATTCAGCTGGGAACCAGACCCCTCTGTCTGCATTAAGGTGACTTCACTCTTTCCCTGTCTTTGCCTTTGTGCTCTCCAGAGTCTTCTGTCCAGGAAAATGGTTTGATCATTACAAGGAATTGCTAAAACACCCATCAACTCTTCAGTGGAAAGTGCCAATGGACAGTTTGACTCCTAAGATTCTTTGAATCCCTTGAATTCTTGGCTTATTTTAAAATCCTCATCTTATTGCTCCCCCAATCCTGGAAAGTTGTGTCATGATTCTTATCCAGTCCCAGTCAAGTCTCCTCATTGAATGATTTGCCTGAAGCCACACTCCAACTCGATAAATTCTGACCTTACCTTGCCCCTTCAGAGGCCTTGGGGAAACTTTGCAAAGTGAGATTCCTCCTTACCTGGTAAGCGATAAACTTAACTTGCTCCTCCCAGCAGACTGTGTTGGTGATATTTGCGGAGCCAGTTTTCAACCGTTGGTTTTTGTGACAACCTTCTGAGTTAGAGGGGATTAACAGGTGGTGCTAATGGTAAAGAACCCACCTGCCAATGCAGGAGACGTAAGAGATGCAGGTTTGACTCCTAGGTCAGATCCCCTGGAGGTGGGCCTGGTATTTATCTGGGGGCTTTCCTGGTGGCTCAGCTGGTAAAGAATCAGTCTGCAATGTGGGAGACCTGGGTTCGATCCCTGGGTTGGGAAGATCCCCTGGAGAAGGGAATGGCTACCCGCTCCAGCATTCTGGCCTGGAGAATTCCATGGACTATATAGTCCATGGGGTCACAAACAGTCAGACACATGGAGTGACTTTCACTTTCACTTTCTGAGTTAGATAGGACAAGTGTTTCTCTCCCCATTTAACAGATAGGGAAGCTGAGGTATTGAAGATCAGAAAGTGTGTCCCAAGTAGGGGCAGCTCCAGAGCCCCAGTCTCAGGAGTTCATCTCCTGACAACAAGCATCAGCTAGTTCTCAGAAGGACAGTCATCACCAAGCCAAGGATGGTTCAAAGGTGCCCGAACCCAGATGACCATGGGCCTCGGTTAGGAAAGGCTAGGGCAGAACTCTGTAGAAACCAGACATACAGTAAAGATGGGTAGAAAACTCACTCAGGGGGTTCCGCCAGCGTGCAGGTGACCAGAACTAGGTGATAAGACTGAGAATGGGAGGGACTGCCATCGTGAGAAATCAAAGGACAAACACTTGGACCCAAGTACAAGAATGTTCAATGTTCATCCAAACTCTGTTACTAACATCAAAAGGAGGCACCCCAGAATCCCCAGGGAGTCCAGTGGTTGAGGCTTTGTGTTTTCACTGCCTAGGGTGCTGGTTCAAATCATGGTTGGGGAAGTAAGATCCCTTAAAGCCTCTCGATGTGTTGTTCAATTGCTGTGTCGTGTCCAACTCTTTGTGACACTTAGGGACTGCAGCATGCCAGGCTTCCCTGTTCTTCACTAACTCTCGGAGTTTGCTAAAACTCATGTCCATTGAGTCGGTGATGCCATCCAACCATCTCATTCTCTTCTCCTGCCCTCAATCTTTGCATCAGATGCCCAAAGTATTGAAGCTCCAGCTTCAGCATCAGTCCTTCTTATGAATACTCAGGGTTGATTTCCTTTAGGATTGACTGGTTTGACTTCTTGCAGTATAAGGGACTCTCAAGAGTCTTCTCCAGCATCACAGTTTGAAAGCATTAATTCTTCAGTGCTCAGCCTTCTTTAAGGCCCAACTCTTACATCCATACATGACTATTGGAAAAACTGTAGCTTTGACTATATGCACCTTTATCAGCAAAGTGATGTCTCTATTTTTTAATACACTGTCTAGGTTTGTCATAGCTTTTCTTCCAAGGAGCAAGCATCTTTTAATTTCATGGCTGCAGTCACCATCCATAGTGAGTCACTCATTGTGGCCAAAATAAAATAAAATGAGGAGACATCCAAATGATTCATCATCAGTAGACCGGAAACACAAAGTTGGATTATTTCTACAATAGGGCCCCATTGTGTTGTAAAAATGAATGGGTTAGAACCACGCTCAATAATCTCAGGAGGCCAGAAGTGAGGGGCAGGAAGTGGGTGACAGAGTGAGAGGAAAACAGAGTGTGATTCCATTTCTATGAAGTTCAAAGACATGTAAATGATACAGTCTATTATGTAGGGATACAAGCAAGTGAAATAAAGCTTTGAAGAAGGGCAAAGTGTGTTAATCACTCAATCATGTCTGACTCTTTGCAACCCCACCAACTGTAGCCTGCCAGGCTCCTCTTCTGTCCATGAAATTCTCCAGGCAAGAAAGGCAAGGGAACTAGAAACACAGCTCAGAACCATGGGGTTCTCCCCAAGAGGGCGAGGCGTGGATGGAATCAGAGAACCAGAGGTCTTTAAAGAGAGCCCCTCATTCTTTTTCTCCAGCAAGTGGTCGTCCTGGTGTTCCGTGTATCTCAGTCACCCATAACTGAGCTTAGTTCTTTAATTTTTATTTTATATTGGAGTATAGTTGATTAACAATGTTGTGTTAGTTTCAGGTGTACAGCAGAGTGATTCAGTTATGTATATACATGTGTTTATTCTTTTTCAAATCATTTTCCCATTTAGGTGATTACAGAGTATTGAGCAGAGTTTCCTGTGCTCTATTTGTTGATTATCTATAAATATTTAAATACAGCCGTGAATGCATGTCAATCCCATTCTCCCAATCTATCTTTCTCCCCACCTCCCACATACACTTCTCTCCTGGTAACCATAAGTTCATTCTATAAGTCTGTGAGTCTGTTTCTGTATTATTAATAAGTTCATTTCTATCATCTTCTTAAGATTCTGCATATAACTGATATTGTATGTTTGTTGCTCTCTGCCTGACTTACTTCACTCAGTTGGTAGTCTCCAGGTCCATGCATGTTGCTGCAAATAGCACTATTTCACTCCTTTTAATGGCTGAAGAGTATTTCACTGTTTATATGTACCAAATTTTCTCTATCCATTTGTCTGTTGCTGGACACTTAGGTTGCTTCCTTGTCTTGTCTGTTGTAAACAGACTTGCAGTGAACATTGGGATGCATGTCTTTTCAAACCATGTTTGTCTCCAGATATATGCTCAAGAGTAGGATTGCTGGGTCATATGTTAGCTCTATTTTTAGTCTCTTAAGGACCTCCAGACAATTCTCCATAGTGGCTGCACCAATTTACATTCCCACAAACAGTGTAGGGAGAGTTCCTTTCTCTCCACACCCTCTCCAGCATTTACTGTTTGTAGCATTATTGACCTTTAAAACATCATTTTGTGCCTAACCCCAAATTTACTCAAAATGATGAAAAACAAGAGATGTGAGCTATGCCTCTGTATCTGCCAACACCTTCCTCCTGCTCTTTCTTTTTAGGCCCCACCTCTGTCTACTTATCTGGGACATGATCAGACACGGTGGTTTTCAGGTATGTGCCTCCTGTGCCCTGGATCAACTCCCAATGGACTGTTTTAATTTTTAATCATTTCTAATCCAATAATTTCATTTTAGGTATATTTTCTCTATGGGCTTCTCAGGCAGCACAGTGGTAAAGAATCTCCCTGCCAGTGCAGGAGATGCAGGAGCCTTGATTTCAATGCCTGGGTCAGGAAGATTCCCTTGGTAAAGGAAATGGCAACCCACTCCAGTATTTTTGCCTGGAAAATCTCATGGACAGAGGAACCTGGTGGGCTATAGTCCACGGGATCGTAAAGATTTGGACACAACTTTGCAACTAAATCACAACATATTTTCTGTATTTGGTGTTAGTCTTTTTTATACCCACAGTGTTTGAAAACTGAATTAAAAAATCACTAAAATCTTCCTCAGGAAGTCTGCTGTTGCCAGTTCAGAGCCCTCAAAACACTTGGAGGGTCAGCAGGTCACAGAGGAGCTGAGGACAGTGTGAAACCCCAGGAGTACTCCCGGCCCCTGTTGGCTGCACAATAGCTGCTCCCTGAAGGAGAAAAGCCCCCCACCCTCCTCAGGGCCTTTGCTGGGGAAGGAATTCTGGGCTGAAGGCATCTAAGTGGAAATACCCGACCCAAACTTCCAACAAAAAGAAATTATTGTGGCTCAGTTGGTAAAGAATCCATCTGCAATGCAGGAGACCTGGGTTTGATCCCTGTGTTGAGAAGATCCCCTGGAGAAGGGAAAGGCTATCCACTCCAGTATTCTGGCCTGGAGAATTCCATGGACTCTATAGTCCATGGGGTCACAAAGTGTCAGACATGACTGAGCCACTTTCACTTTTCATGATTCCTTATTCAGTTCAGTTCAGTCGCTCAGTCGTGTCCGACTCTGCAACCCCATGAATCGCAGCAGGCCAGGCCTCCCTGTCCATCACCAACTCCCGGAGTTCACCCAAACCCACGTCCATCAAG
>NW_011494861.1:4655034-4655701 GCF_000754665.1 Bison bison bison
CTTGTTTAAACCCTCAATATAATGTTTGCTCCTTTGTAGTGTTACAACGTCCACCTTATCTTATGATGTAACCACTTATTGATATGTTAACTATAGTCTTGCTGTGTTACAACAACTACAAGATTTAATGTGATCACGATGATCTGTGGGCTTACTTATTTTAGGAATATCAGCTTTAATAGCAGCAATTGCTTCTGTTACTGTGGCAGCAATATCATTGACTCAACAAGTGCATACTGCCCAATATGTTGATGCTATGTCTAAAAATGTCTCTTTAAGTCTAGCAACACAGGAAGTTATAGACGGAAAATTGGAGATGAGAGTAGACACCTTAGAAGAGGCAATAATGCATATTGGGACTGAGTTACAGGCTTTAAAAGTGAAAATGGCTCTGTCTTGCCACTCTGATTACCGGTGGATATGCGTGACATCTTTAAAGGTAAACGAGACAGATTATGAATGGGAAAAAATCAAAAATCATATCTCAGGTGTTTGGAACAGCTCTGACATTGGCCTGGACTTAGGGAAACTTCATAATCAAATACAGACCCTGGAACACTCTCAACTGGATTTTACCACTGCTGGAGCAGCTAATGACTTTTTTCTCACCTTCTCTAACTTTTATTTCTGGAAAAAACATTCTGTCTAATATCTTTAGTTCTAATTT
>NW_011494861.1:4656580-4657998 GCF_000754665.1 Bison bison bison
GCTGTAGGAATGCAACTTTATCTAATGCTTTTGGAGGGTGGCTCCTGACCAATCACCTTTAGAGAAAAATAAGTTTTCTGAAGAAAAGGTCTTAAAATGTTAACAGGCCTCCGGGCCAGAAGATGATGCAAATCACCTAAGCTTTTGCATATGATAAGTTTGCAGGAAGAAAGCCTGGTTTGCTGCAAGACTCTACCCCTTCCCCCATTATCCTCTATGCATAACTTAAGGTATAAAAACTACTTTGAAAAATAAAGTGCGGGCCTTGTTCACCAAAACTTGGTCTCACCATGTCGTTCTTTCTCTTACCTTCTGGCTGAATTATTCAGCCTCTTTTCTCCACTGAATTTCCTCACTGAGCTATCCTTATTTCAGCCTCTTTTCTTCACTGAATTTTACTGAGCTATCCTCATTCTATTACTCTTTATATCCTTAATTAACATTTAATTAAGCAATTGTTTCCTGATCTTCGCCTACGCCGTCTCTCCTTCGAATACCTGTCCGGGATATAAATTGAACAATCTGCATCCTGTAGAAAAATACAAGCACATCCTCGACCGCTAGTTAATAATGGGTCAGGACCCTTCCATTGTCCTGAGAGGAGGTCCTTCCATTGAACTAATGGTTTTGCATTTAATTGCTCCAGGCATCAATGGCGAAGCATTGCAGTAGTTCCAGCCAGATCAGTATTTAGAATATTTATTACGAAAAGAGCATGTTGCAAGATTTGATGGGGAGAACTATACTTAAACTCCCCTTCTTTTAGTTTTTGAATTTGGATTTTTAATGTTTGATGCGCTCTTTCAACAATGGCCTGTCCCTGGGGATTATAAGGGATGACAGTATTATGTTTAATTTGAAACTTTATACAAAATTCCTGAAAAGACTTAGACGCAGGAGCATTGTCAGTTTTCAGAGCTTTTAGCAGGCTCAAATATGAAAAACAAGTAAAGAGATGTATTACATCTTTAATTGCTTCCCCTGTATGAGCAGTTGCAATAATAACATGAGAAAAGGTGTCTACAGTTAAAGAATAAAGGACAGTTTTCCAAATGAAGAGACATGAGTTACATCCATTTGCCAGAGTACGTTAGGTTTGAGACTGCGAGGATTAACTCCCATAGGTAGACTATTATAAACAGTGGGGCAATATAAGCAAGAATGCACAATTTCTCGAGCAGTCTCTCTGGGAATTTGGAATTGATATCTTAAAGCAGTAGCGTATTGATGATGAAGTAAGTGAGAGGCTCTGGCCTCCTCAATCACAGTAGCCACTGTATTTCTGGTTAACAAGTTAGCCAAATCATTAAAAGCATTTTAAGGGCCGGGCAATCTGGAATGAGCCCAAATGTGTCCAATGAAAAATATTTTATTTGTTTTCCAAATTTGTTGCTGTAATTTAGTTAACAAATGAAATA
>NW_011494861.1:4660040-4662348 GCF_000754665.1 Bison bison bison
AAGGCTTTAAATCTGCAGTAGTCAGTTTTAAATGTGGGCATATCCAATTAATGTCCCCTAATAATTTTTGGAAATCATTTAAAGTTAGTAAACAATTTCTCCGCAGCTTCAAAGCGGCATTATCAGTTTTCAAAAGTTTTGGCAGACCTAAATATGAGAAGCAAGTAAAGAGGTGTTGCACAACAAGTTTATAAGCTTCTCCAGTTATCGTTTTGTAACCTAAATCTGGTCTATAGCTTTTTTAGATGACAAGCAACCATCTAATATTTGCTTGAATACTTCCAGCAACGGGGAACTCACTACTCTTCAAGGTTTTAAACTCTCCCTCACCTTTTTCTCTACAGCATTGCCACCCCGCATACCAGTTTCTCTAATCTCAACTCATTTTCAGTAGTATGTGTTGGCCAGGAGCTGGGTCAGTCTTTCCCAGAAATGTTAAGAGACGTCTGTTCCTGTGTCTAATAGCCCTGACATTTTATTTTCTTGAATTAAAAGATCTTTTAAAGGCCTTGGAGCTGTAATTCCCTGCACCCAAAAAGCTAGATCACTAAATCTAAATGCTCTGTGGCTCTTAGCTTGAGAAGTCAAGGTTTTTCTTGTCTGATAGTAAGGTAAAAGCAAAAACTGTGTTATTCTTTGACCTTTATTAATTTGCACAGTTTTGGTAGGCAGCGAGATCAAAACTATAATTTCTCCAATATAATCAGAATCTACCACACCATATACCACCGAAATTTCTTGAAAGGAAAACGAGCTACACCCTAGCACAAGTCCTACAATGCCCTCAGGCAGGGGGCCAGCCACTCCCACTGGAATCGGAGTAACCGGCATATCAGGGGTTAATATTGTTGCTAAATCCCTTTACCCTCCGCTTTTTTCTTAGCCTGGGTGAGACCCCCCTGAGGGGGTTTTCTCCAAAGAGCGCGCTCTGCATATTGTGCACGCAGTCTGTTTTAAAATCTCCACTGTTCAAAAAACTTTTTATCTTCCTCAGGCTTAGGCAACACTTTGAGAGGCTTTGGGGGCAAAGTGGGGAACTCTTGGGCCCTGGAAGGCGCAAACGGAGGCGGCAGCAATGGCCTTAAATCAGAAAGTGGTGGATAAGTTTTGTTTTTTTTTTAAGGTTTGCGCAGAGGGGGAGGGAGCTCGCCAGGGCACCTGGTCACAGCGTCTCTTACAGTCTCTCTCTCTCTCTTCCTCTCTTCCTGCTTTTCTCACTTTTCTCTCCCCCTTCCTTTATCGCTACCCTTCTCTTTCCTTCGTTTCTTTCCCTTTACCCTCTTTCTCTCTTTTTCTTCCCTCCTCCCTCTCTTTCTCTCTGTATCTCTTTTTCTAACTTCCTTTCTTCCTTTCTCAATCTTGCTGCGTTCCCGGATTCCTTCCTTCTCTGTTCCTCTCTCCTTTTCACTCTTTAGCTCTTTCTCTATCTTTAGATCTTTCTCTATTTTCTTTCTTTTTTTCTTTTTCTTTTTTTTTAAATTTCTCTCTCTTTTTTTTTTGCTTGGGTGAGGCCCCCCTGAGGGGGTTTTCTGCAAGGAGCAGGCTCTGTATATTGTGTATTTTTTTTTAAAAGCTCCTTTGTTTAAAAGAAATCTTTTTTATCTTTTTCAGCCTTATGCAATGCTCTGGGAGACTTTGGATGTAAACTGGGGAATTTTTAGGCCCTGGGAGGTGCAAGTGGAGGTGGAGTAGTCGCCTTAAATCAGAAATTGTTGGATAAATTTTTAAAGGTTTGTGTAGAGGGGGAGGGGGCTCTCCAGGGCGCCCGGCCGCAGCGTCCTGTAAGCCCTCTCCTTCCTCCGGAGGTAGAGCACAGTCTCCCTCCTTTTCTTCGTCAATGGCAGAAAATATGATCTGCGCAGAAGGTGGAGACCCACTACCATCCACCGCTATAGCCTCTCCCATAGGCTATCCCACAGCCTCATGATGAGGGTCCAGAACATTTTTAATCATATTTATAGGATAAGTTTTTAGTTGTTTTTTACCTTCACCCAAGTATCTAAATTAACAGTAGCCTCTTTAACAGTTTCAAGATTACTTGTATAAAGAGTTGCCATTCTTAGTTTCAGTGTTACCCATGTCAGAAAATTAAGTATAATAGAAGATAAAGCTTTTAGCTTTTAAAAAGATTAGGGTTTTCTTTGGCCTTTTAACTTCAGAAACCGTTTTCTCTCTCTAAGTCTAACTCTTTAACACTTTCAACACTTCCCACTCCTCTCGCCCTGTCTATCCTACAGGGGGGTCCGCGGCACCCTTGAGTGGGGTCCTAGCCGTCCCGAACACTGGAAGAACAATAGGGCTGGTGACC
>NW_011494861.1:4663266-4664770 GCF_000754665.1 Bison bison bison
AACAAGTGAAAATCCCTTCACCAATACAATTTCTAATCGATCTTTTAACTACTCAAAAGAATCTGTGTTTAGACAGTTTAGAACATCTCCTGCCTCTCACAGTTGGGAGGCTCTGAACAATCACATGTGGCCGGAAAAACCTATTCAGGCAGGCTAGAGGATTTCCAAAGGAGTTTGTAGGTTAAACACTGTCACACCCAGGAATTATTAACTGGAGCTGTAAGCTAACTCTTTTTTCAGAGAGGTAGTGGGGGACAGCCCCCCCGTAAAGTCAGAGGTGTAGGTGAAAGCACAAAGCAGAAAGTAGGCAGACTCTGGTTTTGGGGGTATATGCTCGAGAATTTCCAGGGGGACTCCTGAAGCTCGATCCCGCCTTTGCGTATGCCGAGCCTCCTTCCTCATGACCTTTGTCATGGGCGGGGTTCCTCACGCTGGCTACCGGCAGTGATAGAATTCCAGTTGAGCTATTCCAGATCCTGAAAAGTGCTGCACTCAATATGCAATATGCACTCAATATGCAATATGCTGGCTCCCGGCAATCTCCTATTTGACCACCTCCAATTTGCCTTGATTCATGGACCTAACATTCCAGGTCCCTATGCAATATTGCTCTTTACAGCATTGAATCTTGCTTCTATCACCAGTCCCATTCACAACTGGGTGTTGTTTTTGCTTTGGCTCCATCCCTTCATTCTTTCTGGAGTTATTTCTCCACTGATCGCCAGTAGCATGTTGGGCGCCTACTGACCTGGGGAGTTCGTCTTTCAGTATCCTATCTTTTTGCCTTTTCATACTGTTCATGGGGTTCTCAAGGCAAGAATACTGAAGTGGTTTGCCATTCCCTTCTCCAGTGGACCATATTCTGTCAGACCTCTCCACCATGACCTGTCTGACTTGGATGGCGCCATTCGGCATGGCTTAGTTTCATTGAGTTAGACAAGGCTGAAGTCCATGTGATCAGTTTGGCTAGTTGTCCGTGACTTTAGTTTCAGTCTGTCTGCCCCCGATCCCCTTTCTCAGTGCCTACCATCTTACCTGGGTTTCTCTTACCTTGGACGCCGGGTATCTCTTCACAGCTGCTCCAGCAAAGTGCAGCCGCCGCTCCTTACCTTGGACACAGGCTAGTTCCTCTTGGTCACTGCCCCTGACCTCCAGCCCAGGGTAGCTCCTCTCAGCCACGCTGCGCCACTGCCACACTCCTGCACTGCGGCAGCGTCATCTCAAACGCTAGTAAAGTAATGCTTAAAATTCTCCAAGCCAGGCTTCAGCAATATGTGAACCGTGAACACTGGTTTTAGAAAAGGCAGAGGAACCAGAGATCAAATTGCCAACATCTGCTGGATCATTGAGAAAGCAAGAGAGTTCCAGAAAAACATCTATTTCTGCTTTATTGACTATGCCAAAGCCTTTGACTGTGTGGATCACAATAAACTGTGGAAAATTATTCAAGAGATGGGAATACCAGGCCACCTGACCTGCCTCTTGAGAAACCTATATGCAGGTC
>NW_011494861.1:4664870-4669119 GCF_000754665.1 Bison bison bison
GGAGTATGTCAAGGCTGTATATTGTCACCCTGCTTATTTAACTTATATGCAGAGTACATCATGAGAAATGCTGGGCTGGAAGAAGCACAAGATGAAATCAAGATTGCTGGGAGAAATATCAATAACCTCAATATGCAGATGACACCACCCTCATGGCAGAATGTGAAGAAGAACTAAAGAGCCTCTTGAAGAAAGTGAAAGAGGAGAGTGAAAAAGTTGGCTTAAAGCTCAACATTCAGAAAACGAAGATCATGGCATCTGGTCCCATCACTTTATGGGAAATAGATGGGGAAACAGTGGAAACAGTGGCTGACTTTATTTTTCTGGGCTCCAAAATCGCTGCAGATGATGACTGCAGCCATGAAATTAAAATATGCTTACTCCTTGGAAGGAAAGTTATGCCCAACCTAGACAGCATATTAAAAAGCAGAGACATTACTTTGCCAACAAAGGTCCGTCTAGTCAAGGCTATGGTTTTTCCAGTGGTCATATATGGATGTGAGAGTTGGACTGTGAAGAAGGCTGAGCACTGAAGAATTGATGGTTTTAAACTGTGGTGTTGGAGAAGACTCTTGAGAGTCCCTTGGACTGCAAGGAGATCCAACCAGTCCATCCTAAGGGAGATAAGTCCTGGATGTTCATTGAAAGGACTGATATTTAAGCTGAAACTCCAATACTTTGGCCACCTGATGCGAAGAGCTGACTCATTGGAAAAGACCCTGATGCTGGGAAAGATTGAGGGCAGGAGGAAAAGGGGACAACAGAGGATGAGATGGTTGGATGGCATCATTGACTTGATGGACATGGGTTTGGGTGGATCCGGGAGTTGGTGATGGACAGGGAGGCCTGGTATGCTGTGGTTCATGGGGTCACAAAGAGTCAGACATGACTGAGTGGCTGAACTGAACTAAACTGAGACTTAGGTGGTATTTTGCCCAAAACACTCATTTGTTTTTGAGATTATAGGTTGGGAATACTTAATGATATGAAAAGATCTTCAGAGTATGCTTTTAAGTTTAAAAAAAATCAAAGTAAGCTACTTAATGTAAACTCATCTAACATTGTTCAAAACAGGTTAATGCCTGTCAAAGCCCAGTATCAAGTCCCTCCCACACATCCAGGGACTGAAAATGATTGAAGACAAGAAGTCTATTCTCAGAACCACCACATCCTATAGAGCTACAGCCAGCCTGAGTACAACCAGGGACCAAAATAGACATGAACCCACCCCCTCTTTCCTGCCCCTTGCCCTTTAAATAAAAAACTGAACCCCTCACCCTTCAGGGTCAATGCCACTCTATGCATCTGGCCCCTTTCCTCCTTTGGAAAGAGAATAAAAAGCTCTTTTTTTCTTTCCTTGTTAATACCTCTGCGAATTCTTTCACAATCTAAGATTTTTGGTGAGCTGTATGGAAAAATCATCACTATCCAAATTCCTTTCACCTCAACCTCCAGCTCAGTCTTCTTCATCATCCAACAAGACATCTGCCAAACTGTAAGTTATTCCTTTGATGGGGTTTTCTTGGGAAAATAGTGGCAGAATCGAGGCAGCAAAAAGCCCAGCATTGGATCTATCACCACCTAGGTTGGAATTTGGCCTCAGGGGATGACTCCTGTTCATCTTCCTCTTGTCCTTGATTCATCATCTCAGAATCAGGGCCACTCAACTCCAGGATGAATCCTTGTAGGAGATGCTCCTTCTGAACTCCAGGACTCCCATAATGGCCTCTCTCCTCAAAATTTTCTCTTTACTCTTCTTCCTAAATTGTCATTATGGACAACTGTCAATCTGCTGTGATGAAAGACTTGGGATGTTTCCTCAAACATTGGAAAGATCTCAAATTAGATGACCTCAGACCCAAACAAATGGTCTTCTTCTATAACATGGCTTGGCCTTGATATAAATTGGGTGACCAAGAGGTCTGAAGCAAGGATGGCTCTCTCAACTATGATGATATTCTCCAACTTGATCTTTACTGTCACTGCCTTGGCAAATGGTCTGAAATTCCTTATGTCCAGGCCTTCTTTCAACTCCCCCAAGACCCCAAAGTGTGGTCCTCTTGATGCATGCTATTATTAATGCCTATCTCACTTCCCGCTAAATGGCAACACGCTCCAGTGTTCTTGCCTGGGAAATCCCATGGATGGAGGAGCCAGGCAAACTACAGTCCATGGACTCTCAAAGAGTTGGACACAACTGAGCGACTTCACTTCACTCACTTCTTCCTTTGTCAGATCCTGAGCATCTCCCTATTTCCACTCCTGCCCTCCTTAAGCCCCCGCTTAGCCACATCCTCCTCCTCCCTTTCACCCCACTGAATCTCCTTCTTCAGGCTAGGACTCCCCTCCTGGACCCCCAGCACCCCTTCCTTCCCTACCACCAGCCTCGCCTCTGCTGGCCCCTAGTTCTCCTTCTCGCCTTCATCACACCCTGTCTGGATGTTCCCTTCAGCCTTCTCTGGAGCCAGCAGCCTCCCAGTGGCCCTTACATGAAGTGGCTGGTTCTGAGGGAATCATTTGCATTTCTCTTCATTTTTCTGTGTCTGAACTCTCCCTCACTGACCTCAAACTAGGCTATTTCTCAGAAGACCCCACCAAATTTACCAAAGAATTTTAATATCTTACTTTAAGACCTTTCTTGACTTGACTTACATATCATTTTCTCCACTTGCAGGAATACCACAGAAAGACCTAGAATCTGGACTAAAGCTCAGGAATTTGGGGACAAACTTAATGGGCACCAACTCAACGTTTATGCACTGGAACCCACAGTGCTCCCTGACAATGGCCCCAGTTGGAACTATCAGGCAGGATCCCAAGAAAGACATCAATAGGACCATATGCTTACTTGCTTCATTGAAGGCATGAAAAGGGCCACCACCAAGGCTGTAAACAATGACAAAATTAAAGAAACGACTCAGGCCCGGAAGAAAACCCTGATCTTTTCCTGTCATACCTTTCAGAGGCTTTATGCCTTTTCACCAATTTAGATTTAACCTCTGAAGAGGCAAGACAATCTTGGCAATGCATTTCATCTCCCAGTCATCCCCTGATATCTGTCACAAACTCCAGAAATCAGAGAAGGGCCCTCAGACTCCCCAACCTGAACTCACCAACCTGGTCTTTAAGGGCTTTGATAACCAAGATGAGGATGGATTAGAGGAAAAGAAGGAGCAAGGCCCGTGATGGTTTCAAGAGCAGAAACAATCTTTCAAACAATTGCCTCCACAATCAGAGGTGCCCTTTGAAGGGCATGGCAACCCACTCCAGTATTCTCGCCTGGAGAATCCCATGGACAGAAAAGGCTGGTGGGCTACAATTCATGGGGTCACAGAGTCAGACACAACTGAGTGGCTAACTTTCGGACTCACACATACCCGAGTTCCCTCAACCAACAAGGAAACCACCAACTGGGCCCCAGTGCTGACTCCTGCTTCAGCTGCAAACAAGGAGGCCCTGGAGTCAAGATTTTCCCAGGAAAATGTACTTCCAGGACTGTGCCCTCTTTGTGAACTAACGGGGCACTGGAAGCAGGATTGCCCACTCCTTGATAAGAGGAAACATTATCCCCCCCAGAGACAAAGAGCCCTCCTGAAAGAATTCCTTCCATCCCCAGAAATCTTCAAGGACTTCTACAGTCTCCAAACTGATGGCCCTAACCTGGGACCTGGCTCCACGACATAAGATCGATGCGGCCAAGCCTCGGGTAACTCTATCTGTAGCAGGGAAGAAAATCAATTTCTTACTGGAAAAGAGACCTTAAGAGAACCTTCTCTTCTCGAATTTTTGGGCCCCTTGATTCCCTCACCAATCACCATCACTGGCGTAGAAGGCAAACCTCATCCCATGCTCCAAGCTTCTGACTTACCATGCTCACTGGGAGACCAGATCTCTCATTCTTTCCTTGTCCTTCCCAATTGTCCCACCCCTCTCCTAGGCAGGGACCTTATGACCAAACTAGGGACTCAACTAATTCTCCAGCCACAAGCCTCCTTCCTCGGCGTCTTAGGAGACTTTCCCACCAATGCTCAGCCCTCCAATCTCCCACCAGAAACACAGATTCCCTCAATGCTGTGGGACACTGATACCCTGGGAGGGTCTCTCACCTAACTCCTGTCACTATCACCATGAGGGACCCATCTCTTGCTTTCCCCACCACTCCCAATATCCTATAAAACTGGAAGTTCTTTATTTTATTTTTCTTTCCTTTTGTTTTTTTTTTGGCTGTGCTGGGTCTTTTTTTTTTTTT
>NW_011494861.1:4669219-4672454 GCF_000754665.1 Bison bison bison
TTTTTTTTAAGATTTATTTATTGTTTATTTTTGGTTGTGCTGGGTTTTCATTGTTGCACGTGGGCTTTTTCTAATTGCGGGGAGTGGGGGCTACTCTCTACTTGTAGCGCATGGGCGTCTTATTGTGGTAGCTTCTCTTGTTGCACAACAGGGGCTCTAGGGCACGTGGGCTTCAGTAGTTATGACGCATAGGCTTAGTTGCCCCTCGGCATGTGGGATCTTAGTTCCCGGACCAGGGACTTAAGTCACATCCTGTGCATTGGAAAGCAGATTCTTACCACTGAACCACCAGGAAAGTCCCCAGATGGGAAGTTCGTAGGGTACTCAAACCCCTCACTGCCATTAAAGCTTCTCTTAACCCCTCTTCTCCATTCCACTAACTTAGAATCAGCCCTAAAAGATCACCACACTCTGTCTTATTTGCGAACAAGTAAACCCCCAAGGACATCATCTAACCAACCCACCAATTAAGGGGACAGCTGCCAGGACTGGAGTGGCAATTAGATTTCACCCATATGCCCATTCATTAAAAATGAAATACCTGTTAACACTCACAGACACTTTCTGTAGGTGGATTGACCTTCCCCACCATACCTGAAAGGGCCTCTGAAGTAACTCAGGTTCTTCTTCAAGAAAATCCCTAGATTCATTCTTCCCACCTCTCTTCAGAATGACAATGGCCCAGTTTTCACCTCTCAAACTACCCAAGAAGTGTCTCAAGTTTAGATATTAAACACACATTACATTACATGCAGCCTGGCATCCTCAATCTTAAAAAAAATAAATAAAAAAGGCTCATTCCTCCACGCTTGCCCTGAAGCTTAATCAGAGCTGACTAGAACTCCTCCCCTAGGCCCTTTTCCAACTCCAGGTTATTCTGAGGCCCCCTTATACCTCCATCCCTTTGAACTCATGTAAGGATGCCCAACTCCCTTTTCTGCCACAAAGCCGCTTCCTCTGGACTCTTACCTTCCAGCCTTAAAACTAACTTGCAGTCTTTACAAACCCATGCTAATAAATACCTACCCCAACCTCAGGACTTGCCACTATCTACAGTCCTACAACCTGGGGACTGGATCCTGTTAAAGGACCTCCCCAGACATACCACACCCTTCCTACTCCCTTATAAGGGTCCATTTCAGGTACTGCCACAACTCTGACAGCAGACAAGCTCTCAGGACACCCATCCTGGATCCCATCTGCCGAGACTCAAGCCTACTGATCCCCAGTGGGGCCCTCAACACAGCCCCTCTATTCCTGTCAGCAGTTATCTGACACAAGACCACAGACTTACCAGAACCCAGACCGCCAAAACTGTGAGCACAACCCACAGTTAATATGCTTGAATGGGCTCTCATACTCCTTACCTTCTTATTTCTCCTTCTGTACTTTATAATTTTTTGCCTAAACTCTCCCCTTCTTCATGGGGAGAGTATCATTCAACCCAAAACAACCCACATGGCCCCCCACCAGGTAGGGACAGCCCTATACCCCCATTCACCAGGAAGAAGTTGTAGAAGATATGACTGTCACCACAATTCCTGATAAATGGGCCAACTGGGTTCCACATAAACTTAAGAATAAGTTAATATTCAGAGAGGGGAAATGGAAACCCATCTAACATTATTCAAAATAGAGCAATGCCTGTCAAAGGCCAGTATCAAGTCTCTTCCAGACATCCAAGGACTAGAAAATGACTGAAGACAACAAGTCTGTTCTCAGAAGAACCACATCCTCTAGAGGAACGGCCGCCTGGATACAACTGGGGCCCAAAATAGACGTGAACCCACCCCTTCGTTCCTGCTCCTTGCCCTTTAAAACTCAATAAAAGACTCAACCCCTCATTCTTCAGGGTCACTCAATGCCTCTGGCTCCTTTCCTCCCTTGGAAAGAGAATTTAAAAACTCTCTTTTTTTCCTTTGTTAATATTTTTGTGAATTCTTTCACAACCTGCATCAGCTCGCCTAACATTTTACAGTATATTCAAAAAGATGTCCATTTGTAGGAGGGAACCTCTATATAAATATGTAAGTGAAGGTCATATTCATATTTTTGAAGAATATGGCCTAAGAATTTCATTTCTAGGTTTACACCCAAGAGAAATGAAAAGATGTCCACACAAAAGCAAGTATGTGAATGGTCATACAAGCATTAATCATAATACCCAAAAAGAAGAAATAACCCAAATGTCTACCAACTGTTAAATGGATAAATAAAAAATGTGGCATATCCATAGAGTAGATTATTATTTTACAATGAAAAAGAAATTAAGTATTGACATATACTAAAACATGGATGAACTTTGAAAAGATAATAACAAGTAAAAGAAGCTAGACATAAAATGTCACATATTATATGATGTCAGTTCAGTTCAGTCGCTCAGTTGTGTCCAACTCTTTGCAACCCCATGAATTGCAACACGCCAGGCCTTCCTGTCCATCACCAACTCCCGGAGTTCACTCAGACTCAAGTCCATCAAGTCAGTGATGCCATCCAGCCATCTCATCCTCTGTCGTCCCCTTCTCCTCCTGCCCTCAATCCCTCCCAGCATCAGAGTCTTTTCCAATGAGTCAACTCTTCGCATGAGGTAGCCAAAGTACTGGAGTTTCAGCTTTAGCATCATTCCTTCCAAAGAAATCTCAGGGCTGATCTCCTTCAGAATGGACTGGTTGGATCTCCTTGCAGTCCAAGGGACTCTCAAGAGTCTTCTCCAACACCACAGTTCAAAAGCATCAATTCTTCAGCGCTCAGCTTTCTTCACAGTCCAACTCTCACATCCATACATGACCACAGGGAAAACCATAGCCTTGACTAGACGAACCTTTGTTGGCAAAGTAATGTCTCTGCTTTTGAATATGTTATCCAGGTTGGTCATAACTTTCCTTCCAAGGAGTAAGCATCTTTTAATTTCATGGCTGCAGTCACCATCTGCAGTGATTTTGGAGCCCCAGAAAATAAAGTCTAACACTGTTTCCACTGTTTCCCCATCTATTTCCCATGAAGTGATGGGACCAGATGCCATGATCTTCGTTTTCTGAATGTTGAGCTTTAAGCCAACTTTTTCACTCTCCACTTTCACTTTCATCAAGAGGCTTTTTAGTTCCTCTTCACTTTCTGCCATAAGGGTGGTGTCATCTGCATATCTGAGGTTATTGATATTTCTCCCGGCAATCTTAATTCCAGCTTGTGTTTCTTCCAGTCCAGCGTTTCCCATGATGTACTCTGCATATAAGTT
>NW_011494861.1:4673839-4694170 GCF_000754665.1 Bison bison bison
GTACTGCATTTCAGACTCTTTTGTTGACCATGATGGCTACTCCATTTCTTCTGAGGGATTCCTGCCCGCAGTAGTAGATATAATGGTCATCTGAGTTAAATTCACCCATTCCAGTCCATTTTAGTTAGCTGACTCCTAGAATGTCGACATTCACTCTTGCCATCTCCTGTTTGACCACTTGCAATTTGCCTTGATTCATGGACCTGACATTCCAGGTTCCTATGCAATATTACTCTTTACAATATTGGACCTTGCTTCTATCACCAGTCCCATTCACAACTGGGTGTTGTTTTTGCTTTGGCTCCATCCCTTCATTCTTTCTGGAGTTATTTCTCCACTGATTGCCAGTAGCATATTGGGCACCTACTGACCTGGGGAGTTCCTCTTTCAGTGTCCTATCATTTTGCCTTTTCATACTGTTCATGGGGTGATGTGATGTGTATGTGTATGATGTCATGTGTACAAAACATCCAGAATGAGCAAACTTTGTCAGAGACAGAAAATAGAAAATAGGTTGCTTAGTGCTGGGGAGAATGGGAATTATCTACTACCAGGTTGGTTTCTTTTATTGAGGACAGTTCAGTGCAGTTCAGTCACTCAGTCGTGTCCGACTCTTTGTGACCCCATGAACTGCAGCACGCCAGGCCTCCCTGTCCATCACCAACTCCCGGAGTCCAACCCATGTCCATTGAGTGGGTGATGCCATCCAACCATCTCATCCTCTGTCATCCCCTTCTCCTCCTGCCCCCAATCCCTCCCAGCATCAGAGTCTTTTCCAATAAGTCAACTCTTCGCATCAGGTGGCCAAAGTATTGGAGTTTCAGCTTCAACATCAGTACTGCCAATGAACACCCAGGACTGATCTCCTTTAGAATGGACTGTTTGGATCTCCTTGCAGTCCAAGGGACTCTCGAGAGTCTTCTCCAACACCACAGTTCAAAGCATCAATTCTTTGTGCTCAGCTTTCTTCACAGTCCAACTCTCACATCCATACATGACCACTGGAAAAACCATAGCCTTGACTAGATGGACCTTTGTTGACAAAGTAATAAATATTCTAAAATTAGATTATGGTAGTGACTGCAAATACTTTTGTTGCTCAGTCTGTATGTCATGTCTGACTCTTTGTGACCACATGGACTGCAGCATGCTAGGTTCCCCTGTCCTTCGCTGTCTCCTGGACCTTGCCTAAACTCATGTCCATTGAGTTGTTGATGCCATCCAGCCACCTCATCCTGTGTCAACCCTTCTCCTCCTGCGCTCAATCCTTTCCAGTGTCAGGGTCTTTTCCGATGTATCAGCTCAATGCATCAGGTGGCCAGTGTATTGGAGCTTTAGCTTCAGCTTCAGCATCAGTCCTTCCAATGAATGTTCAGGGTTGATTTCCTTTAGGATTGACTAGTTTGACCTCCTTGCTGTCCAAGGGACTCTCAAGAGTCTTCTTCAGCACCACAAGTCAAAAGCATCAGTTCTCTGGCACTCAGCCTTTTTTTACAGTACAACTCTCACATCTGTACAGGACTACTGGAAAAAATCAAAGCTTTGACTCTCTGGGACTTTGTTGGCAAAGTAATGTCTCCACTTTTTAATATTCTGTCTAGGTCTGTCATAGCTTTCCTTCTAAGGAGCAAGCATCTTTTAATTTTGTGTCTGCAGTCACCATCCACAGTGATTTGGGGCTATAAGTAGGTGAATTCTCTATTTTTATTTATTTATTTTTTAATTGGAGGATAACTGTTTTACAATTCTGTGCCAGCCTCTGTTGTACAACAATACAAATCAGCCGTAATTACACATATATCCCCTCCCTCCTGAGCCTCCGTCTCCTCTCCTACCCTACCCCTCTAGGTCATCACAGAGCACCAGACTGGGCTCCCGCACCATACAGCAGCCTCCTATCAGCCGTCTGTTTCACACATGATGGTACATATATATCAATACTACTTTCTCAATTCGACCTACCCTCTCCTTCCCCTGCTGTGTCCACAAGTCCATTCTTTATGTCTGTATCTTTTCTGCAAAGAGGTTCATCAGTACCATTTTTCTGGATCCCATATACATGTGCTAATTTGTCTTTCTCTTTCTGACTTAGTTCCCTCTGCATAACAGGCTCTAGGTTCATCCACATCTCTAGAACAGACTCAAAATCATTCTTTTTTATGGCTGAGTAATATTCCATTGCATGTATGTACCACAATTCATCTGTTGGTGGACGTCTAGGTTGCTTCCATGTCATGGCTATTGTAAATAGTGCTGCAATGAACACTGGGGTACATGTGTCTTTTTCAGTTATGGTTTTCTCAGGGTATATGCCCAGTAATGGGATTGCTGGGTCATATGGTAGTTTTATTCCTAGTTTTTTTTTTTTAAAGAAATCTCCACACTATTCTCCATAATGGCTGTATCAATTTACATTTCCACCAACAGTGCAGAGGGTTTCCCTTTTCTCCACATCATCCTCTCCGGCATTTATTGTTTGTAGACTTTTAAAAAAACATTTATTTAGTTAGTTGTGGCATGTGGGACCTAGTTTCCTGACCAGGGACTGAACCCAGGCTACCTGCACTGGGAGTGCAAGTCTTAACCCGTCGGACTACAAGGGAACTCCCTCTTTGTAGATTTTTTTTGATGATGGCCATTCTGGTTGGTGTGAAGTAATACCTCATTATAGTTTTAGTTTGCATTTCTCTAATCATGAGTGATGTTGAGCATCTTTTCATGTGTTTATTGGCCATCTGTATGTCTTCTTTGGAGAAATGAATGAATTCTCTACTATGCAAATTGTATCTCAATAAAGTTGCTAAGAAAAAAAAAAGCCATTGCAAATTGTAAATAGGACTGTCCACAGGATGATGTGTGGGTGTAATTTGCTTCTTTTCACTTGTCTTTTAATTTTGTGAATTTCTGACTGCTTTTTAAAAGGAAAAGGGCTATAATTAAAAGATTGTTTCACAGTGACTATGCACATTAATATTCTTGCTTTGTTTCTTTCGTCCTGATTATGGTTCACAACCTTCAGACTGCTTTCAGAAAACAAAAGGATTTTTTTCTTCATGTGATACCAGTTAATAAGCATTTATTAAGGTCTTATTGGGTCTTACCATATACTCTGAAAAATGTGAAAATGTTAGTCATTCAGTCATGCCCGACTCTTTGTAACACCATGGACTATAGCCTACCAGGCTCCTCTGTTGATGGAATTCTGCAGTCAAGAATGATGGAATTCTGCAGGCAAGAATAATGGAATGGATAGCCATTCCCTTTTCCAGGGGATTGTCCCAACCCAGGGATAGAACTCGTGTCTCCTGCATTGCAGGCAGATTCTTTACCTGCTGAACTATCAGGGAAGACTTTTCATCTCACAGACTAGCAAAAATAAAATACTGGCATTACCAAATGTTGGGAGAGATGTAGAAATATGAACACTCTTTTGATGACAGTGAAGTCATGGAAATTAATATGGTTGTTGCTGGCCAAAATTTTGGCTTTCTCTGCCCATCAAAGCCAAATAAAAAATATCAAGAGTGTGATGAGGAACAAAGGTGTTGATTTCTTTCTCTAGCCTTGTTTCAATGACAGTCATAGGCTGGCGTCTGTAACCCAGTAATTGAGTCTGGCAGTTTGGTGGCTCTGCGGAACTTCCCTCTGATGTGTAACTACCAGGGGAAGGGTGTTGTAAGGGTAAACACCAGATACGGGACGTATTTAGCATAGAGTCAAAGGATAACAGGTTCGAAGTGTAGCTCCTGCAGAGTTATGGGGCAGAAAAGCAAACTTATTTACAGACATTCAGAGTTAGGAGAGTTAAAGTAAAAAACCTAGGAATGTTCAGGCCTGCTCACTGTTCTCTTTATCTCCTTTATTCTCAGGAAAAGAAAAGGAAAAAAAAAACTCATCCGTCTTCTTTTTCCTCTTCACTGCAACATGGTCACCTGAGCAATGTCTGTGAAAATGTTATATATTCGGACCAATTGACTCAGCAGTTCAAATTTTAGAAATCTGCTGTACAGAAACACCTGGGTATGCAGGAGGTTTGTTGCAGCCCTACCAGAAGAATGAAAATGTGGGAACAACATCACTGTCCATTGTCGGCACACTAATTAAATCCTGAGTGACATTTAAACCGTGATATTCAGGGCAGCCCTCAGAAGAGCAAGGACAGATGAACTGCAGCGGTATTCCTGTGAAGACAGGAATGATACATGCGGGGTGTGGGGAAGACAGCAAACTGCAGAACGTGTCTACCATTATTCTGTTTCCTTTTTTTTTTAAGTAGGTAACCACCTCTGTATGAATATAAATATGTTTCTTGGAACATGCATAGGAAAAAATATCTGAAGGGTCACACACCAGACTTTTAACAGTGGGAAGAAAAATAGGAAGGAAAGGGAAGAAATATGTTTCTGTTTTGAAATTTTTTATAACCAGCATAGAGTATTTCTGTTATTTTAAAAAGCAAGTGTCTGGGACTTCCCTGCTGGTCCACTGGTTGAGAGTCTGCCCGCCAACGCAGGGGACACAGGTTTGAGCCCTGGTCTGGGAAGATTCCACTTGCTATGGGGCAACAAAAAACCCATGGGCCGCAACTACTGAAGCCCACATGCCCTAGAGGCTGTGCTCAGCAACAAGAGAAGCCACAGCAAGGAGAAGCCCTCACATCACTGCTAGGGAGTAGCCCCTGCTCACAACAACTAGAGAAAACCCGGACAGAAACAAAGACCCAGTGCAGCTAAAAATAAATAAATTTGAAATAATAATTTTTTAAAAAGAAGTAAGACACTCAATTGCTTCTTTTCTGCCCTTAAAAAAAAAGAAGCTGGGAGAATCTTTAAAAATATAAACTGCTAGAATTTTATATTGAGAATTGTCATATGGATCACATAACATACTACTCATACACACGCTGCCCACCCCGCACTTCCTTTCCCCCTGAGAACTGTTCCGTGATCTCTGTAGCTTTTACCATCAACTGATCATCTATGTATTTACAGGTGTATTTTCTATTTCTGCACCAGAGTATAAGCAACCTGAGGGCCAGAACTTTGCCCTCTGGCAGACAATTTTGTTTTCTGTTCTAACTCCAATTCCTGGTTTATAGCAGGACCTCAGTAAATATTTGTTGAATGAACCTTCACCAGCAGAGGAAGGGCAAGGTAACTTCCGGGTATGCAGCTTGCATATTTCATCACAAATTAGAAATTAAAAGATTTGTTACCCCAGCAACGACATTGTCAGGAAGGAAAACTTTACTCTCTTGTATTCCGTGATTGTGTATGTGAAAGTTGCTCAGCTGTGTCCACTCTTTGCAACCCCATGGATTGTAGCCTGCCAGGTTCCTCTGTCCATGGAATTCTCCAGGCAAGAATACTGGAGTGGGTTGCCATTTCCTTCTCCAGGGGATCTTCCTGACCCAGGGATTGAACCCGAGGTTCCTGCATCTCCTGCACTGGCAGGCAGATTCTTTAATGTCCGAGCCTCTAGTTCTGTAATTGGTGGTGGTGGTTTAGTCACTAAGTCATGTCCGACTCTTTCGACCCCCTGGACAGGAGCCTGGCAGGCTACACTGTCCATGGGATTCTCCAGGCAAGAATACTGGAGTGGGTCCCTCAAAATAAAACTGACAAACAACAGATTAGCAAGAAAAAAAGGTTTTTATTCCCATATATAGGGGAATTTGCAAAAAAACGTAACTCAAAGTGATTAGCGCTGGGGGCTTATATACCATCTTAATAGGGAAAGAGAAGGGAGGGAAGGGAGAGTAGATGGAATATATGACAGTTTTATGACAATGTCTGTTTATAAGAGTCGATCATCCCTGGTTAACCCTAAGGAGGGAATTTATGAAAAACTGAGTTATTTGGGGGAGGTTCTGCTTTGGGACAGATAAGAGAGTTCAGAAGAAAAAAAAATCTTGTTCTCAAATGCCTAAAGCTCAAAATAATTCTCATGCCGCAGTGGTTTATGGTGGACTCCTTCAACATTTAATTTCGCATCGCAGCTGTGTATGCTTTTGTCCACGCAGCCAGCTCAGGGTCCCTGAAGGCAGGAACCATATCTGACTAATCTTAGAATCCCCAGCACTGAGCTAGTAGGTAGAAGGTATTTAATAAACATCATCGCATGAGAAGCTTTTCTAAATAGTTCATCTGTAAGGCAAGCAAGAAAGGGATGCTCTGTTCCCTACCTACATCTAAGAACAACCTAAAACTCTGAGTATACACGTAAATGTACTTCTTTACTGGGCAAGAATCCCAAATTCAAAAGGGGTATAAAACCCTCCCTCAAAAGGTAAAAAATACCAGTTTGGCTGGTAGTGTCAACTAAAAAACTATGCGCAACACAAAAGCTGAGTTAGGTTTTATTCGGTGGGAATGTTAGGACTCCAGCCTAGGAGGCAGTATCTCTGGTGACTCTGAAGAGGCAGGGGAAGTGCCAGTCCATATGCAAGTTTGCAAAAAGGAGCAGGTAATCTGAATATTAAAAGATTACTGTTAATTAAGAGAAAACTAAATCTCTCACGTGAAGAGATTTAGCTATCTTTTATGTATGGGAAGATGCAAGCATCTGGGCTTGCTGAAATCATTTCTTTCATATGCATGTAGCTATCTGGGGCCAATCCTATTTCCTTTATTGTTCACATATTAATTCCTAATTAACCGTATGAGATGGTGAATGTAGCCGATGGCCACCTCTCAACACCCCCTAGCTCTTCAGCACTTCCCAGGGAGGAAGTAGCTGATGGCTTCCAAATAGCTGGCTTTGTTTCTCCTAGGCTCAGAAATTTGCATTTGGAAAAGCCTTGTTTACTGGTAGGGCAGAAAATATTTCATTTCACAGTAGAAATTGATGTCTTTTCTTTCCCCTTTTGGCTATATTCCTCCAGCATATTTATTATAGATTCTGACCCAAAGCATTGCTGCAAATCAAATAAGCAGGGGGGTAATTCTTCCTGCTAAAAGGGGGAACCTCTCCCTACCTCCTTCCATAAGATGCTGTGCTAAGCTCCGACTGTTTTTCAGGGGAGTAAAATGCCAGAATCAAAGACTTTGATGTACACTTAGAGCTACACACATCCTACACCCAACACACACGCAACACTTGCCTGGCACAGGAAAGGGCTGGGAGCCAGGACAACCCACGTGAGAGACCTCTCACCTCCTCCTTCCAAGGACATCTCCTGAGAAGCTGGGACAAGAGGAGAGAAAATGAATGGGTTCTTTCAGAGGGTATGGAGAGCTTCGTGGCTCATGTAACAGAATTCCTGAGCTTAAAGTGGAAAACTATGATGACTTGAGGTGAGAGAATAGTGACCGTTTACAGAACTCATAGAAAAGTTAATTCATTTGTTCCAGTGATACAGATATGCCAAGACGGAGTTAATCAGGGTGACCTCAGGAGCAGAGGGGGCCATGGAACTCTTCAGGGATTTAAAGCAGAAGCCTTAGCCACAGAAAATATGCACAGCTACCTCACATTTGTACACAGTTTGGGGCATTCCTTGGACCTCTGACAGCTCGTTCATGGGACTCTTGCCCAGATTAAGAAACTGTGCTTTGCAGTAAATGGGACGTAGTATATTGACTCTTCTGAGGAATAAGAATAAATTAAACTCATAGTACAAGAAGCACTGCCAAGACATAAGCCCCTGTCTGTGGAGCTGGTATCTATGGGTCTGGCAGGAGTAAAACTCTGTCCAGTGTAAACCCAAAGACACCATTAAGATGGAACCAAGAGACGCCCTTGGCATCACATTAGCAAGACCTGGGACCGGGTCCAGACGGGGCGGACTTTAATTGGAAACAGAAGCATCTTTGTCTTTGCTGAATCATCTTTGTCTTTCCTGGATTCAAAAAGCTGTTTGCAATGAATGGAATAAGAGGCAGGAGACTGGAATGTTAATTCTCAGCCTTGGTTTTCTTGGCTTTGTTTAAACTTTTTTAATGGTTTTTATGTTGTCAGGTTTTATATATATATATATATATATAAAACACACACATATATATATAACGCATATATATAACACATATATATAATGCATATACAACACATATATATATATATATATATGTTGAGATCAGCCTTGGGGTTTATGTTTATCTTTTTTTTTTTAAGCTCAAAGTAAGTTTCAAAGATGATTTAAAGATATTCTAAAAATCTCAAAAGGAATGAAAGTAAATTAATTTTAATTCACCTTAAGCATATACATATATATGCATACCATGGAGCAAGTGCAGACCCCAGACTCTCCCCAAACAGCTCCCAGTGGCAGGAACTGCATGTTGTTTTGGAAAAGATTCCATTTTCTCTTAAAGTGAGTAGCTCTTTAGCCTCCCTGGACCTTCTTTCTGTAATCCTCGTCTTCATTTCTGGAGCCACTAAGACTAAATGTATGCATTTTGCTGCCTAATAATCCTGCAATAGTTCTTGTTTGGTTTTCAAGACCCCCCAAATCTTCTTTCCTCCCAGCGGGGAGGAGGAGGGGTGTGGTACTTCAGCCCTAGCCCCCAGTCCTACTCCCTCGAGAGGTCTATGTGGGCTGGTTATGAAGAAGGAATTCATAGGGCCTGGAGCCCATCTTAGGCCTGTTCATGCTGATCATGCTCGACCACCTCTCCAACCGACTCTCGACTCTGTGCTTAGTGCCTATGGAAACTACAATAGAAGGATAAGACCCCTCTGGACAGGGGGATCTTGAAGATCACATCCAGGTTACTCACTGCCTAAGAGAAAATGTACTCTAATCACCCCTGCCTCCGGACAGGTCATAAATCCTTTCTGTATCTATCGGACTGTAACTGCAGGCTTATTGATTATTAACTATTTGAACACCTAACACTTGATAACACTTGAATGATGGGGTTATTGTGATTGTATTTACCCTTCCTTTGTTTTATGTAAGTCTCAAGGAAATTGGGGTGGTGGGTTTGGACATGTACACATGGGGTATAAAAGATTTTCACAAATGCTGGTCGGGGTCCTTGGCTAAGAGGAGACTCTGCCTGGGGCCGCCGGTGTAATAAACTGCACTCCACTATCTGCATCGTCCTTCTGAGTCAGTTTGTTTCCCGGAACACGTGGCTATAACAGTTACTCAGACCTGAGCTCTTTTCCCCAGGCCTTCACACTGGACAGTCATATTCTATTAAATATTTAAATATCAGCAGCCACATCACCCTGGGCCAGGATTTAAGGTGAGGCAAATGAAGCACTTGCCTTAGGCAAAAAATTTAAGAGTGCCAAGAACCTCAGAAATCAAGAGAGTTCATATTTGAAACATCAACACCAAAAATCCACAACGAGCAAAATGTCAAAATTTTAAATAAGAACCTGATGCAAGAGGAAATATGTATAGCCCCCAGTACATTTTAATGTATTCTTAATAGTTGATTTTTTTCCAAATATCAAAATGGTTGAAAAAATATTTAAAAATTGGAAACTAGGTTTATTAAAACTCACATCACTTTAACTTTACATATTTTACTTATACCAAAAAGATTTATTATAATTTTACGTTTCTGGCTGTAATGGAAGCAACCTCATCAATAATCTTTTCCAAATCTTGTATAATATGCACACTACTGTTAGGGGAAGCACAGTCTGCAACCCCCCACCGTGGCCAGGCATTATAGTAAACATTTGTGTGAGTTGTTTTACGACAGGAGGTCCTGATAAGGAACATGGAATGAATAAGCCACCACCAACCGGAAGAGTTCAGGAAAGGTCAAAAGGTGACACCACGTGTCCAACCATCTCCCAGAATCCTTCTCGCTGACATCCATCCTGCTTGAGCAATGCATGCGCCACCAGGAAGGACCCTGAGTCAGAGTGATTGGTCAGAGACAACCCAGAAACTAATCCCTTCACCATAAAACCCGAGACTGTGAGCCACGTGGCAGAGCAGTCCTCCTGGGTTCCCTTCCCCTACTGCTTTCCGCCCAGGCATCCCTTCCTAATAAAATCTCTTGCTTTGTCAGCACATGTGTCTCCTCAGACAATTCATTTCAGAGTATTAGACAAGAGCCCACTCTCGGGCCTTGGAAGGAGTCCCCCTTACTGCAACAGTATTATGATGACACCCCCCACAAGGCTTACACTGAACTAAGTTTGAAAGCAGGGTTGTCACATGCATGCCCTCACACTGCAACACCCAAGGGTACTGCCTCTAAAGAGGCATCATTTCCATCACAGCCATCTTTCTTATTCTGACATTTTTATGTTTTTATTACACCTATAGAATCCTAAGATGGAAGCAAAAAGTCTCGAGGAAGAGGTGGCCTTTTGTGATCCCCACACAGGTGCCCTCTGGCCCAAGGGCAGCCCTGCTCCCATGAGTTTTGTCCCATTGATGCCTGCTTGCCCTTCTCCCTTGATACTTGGTCCTTATCTTCCCAGTTTTATTTAGTATTTATTGGTTTTATCACAAACTCTCTTTGAGGAATCTCAGACTCTTTTTGGAAGTAGGTGGGGTAGAAATCAATAATTCTATGCTTTGCCCACATCAGATCATCTGCAAAAACCATCAGCTCAGCTTGCAAATACATCTGGAATCCAAACTCTTCTCATGCCTCCACTGCCACCAGCCCAGGGACCAATGGAGCCCCCATCATCTCTGCCCTAGACAGGCCTCCTGTTTCCAGCCCTGCCCCCATGGAAGGCTGTTTCCTTGGTGGCCCCAATGAGCCAACCTCCTAGTATCCACTCTGGTAGGTAGCCCCTCCCACACTGATACTAGGCTTGACCATATGACCTGCTTTGGCCGATGGGATATCAGCAAGAGGTATCTCCATCAGCTCTTCACACTGAGACTTGTCCTTTTTATGGATGCTTCTTGGGCTACAGCTACCATCAAAGAAGTGGGGACAGACAAGGGGTGGGCTAAATCTCTCTATAAAGTTTAGATTAGGAATTGCAAGTCTGTTGCAACTACTCAGCTTTGCCACTGTAGCTTGAAAGCAGCCACAGACAATATGTAAACAAAGGTACACGGCTGTGTTTCTATAAAACTTTACTTACAAAAACAGATTTGGCCCACGGGCCACAGTTTGTCAACGCCTGAGCTAGACTACTGAATGAGGAGGGGCTGCAGGGAGATACCCTGCAAGGTAGGAGGTTGTATCAGGTTGCATAGTGTTCCCCAAAACTTCATGTCTGCATAGAACCTGTGAATGTGACCTTTGGAAATACAATCTTTGTAGATGTAATCAAATTATGATAAGGTCATATTCGATTAAGGGGGGCTTTAAGTACAATGTGAATTGCTTATAAAAAGAGAGAAAAGGAATGGTGCTAATCCTTGTTCCACTCAGTTGTATTGAGGTGGCCAAAGCCTGACCAGTCTGTGAAGCCCTTCCAAAGGCTCTGTGAGAGTGGCAGGTACACATAACCCCTCTAAAGGGGGCACTTTATTGGTCTGGCAGCCAGCTTGGCTGTCTGCTGCAAATCCTGAGTCAGCCCTTCACTAGGGCAGCTGACTGGCCCAGCTCTGCTGATCTGTGAATTTATGGCTGCCTGTTCTTGCCACCCTCGTCCAGGGGCAAGCCTTCAGTCTTAGATCAGCCCCTTAGGAGACCCATGCAGCCGGGTCTTACTCCCCTCAGTCTGCATTGCTCTTCTGGCCACAAGAATATCCCAACAGACTCTGACAAATGCTGTCCTGAAATCTACTCTCTCCTCCCCACTTTCCTGGCTACCAGGAAACAAACAAACAGAACAAATATATCAGGGAATTCCAACACAGAAGCTCTGCAGACTTCGCTTCATGGGAACTGTCAAGGGTTGGAGAAAATCAGAGTTTCTACCCTTTTGTTTAGGAAATGCCAGCAATGCCACCACAAGTGTGGGACTGGGGACAGTTTGTAACTGGAACACAAACTGCGATACAGTGCAACTGCCACTCCCACTCTGCAGGCTGCTCTCTTCTTCCGGCTGCAAATCTTTAGAGAGAACACTGCAGATATGAGGTCTTCCTGAGTCCTATTTCTCAAAACCTGATGCTGCTGTGGTTAAATTCTGTGCATGGCCATAGTTTGGAGAAGGAAATAGCAACCCACTCTGTTATTCTTGCCTGGGAAATCCCATGGACAGAGGAGCCTGGCGGACTATAGTCCATGGGGTCACAAGAGTAGGACACAACTGAGCGAATAAACCACCACCACCACATGCTTATAGTCATGGGGAGGATGTGCAAATTAAGGGAAGGATTTTTGGACTGAATGTTGTGGCATCTCATTCAGATCCAAGGGCAAGTGGAACTTCATCTTGGGAGAGCAGGATGCTGAGTGTTTGGGAGCGAGGGCTGGGAGCCAGGTTCGTCCACCGCGGCTGTTCACTAGTTTTGGGCTTGGTCAGCTCAGCTCACCTCTCTGTGCTTTGAAAAGCAGAAATGACCGCATGGAACAGGATTATATGGGCTACAGAGTTACACCTGGCAGATAACAAGGCTTCCCCTAATGTTATCAACCACTGATAGGAGGAGGAAGCATTTTCTCATTATCAGGCCATCCAAGCAAAGCCTCCACGGAAACCCTACTGTTAGTGAATCACAAAGGGTCACTTCCTTTTTTTTAAATTGGCTGCACCAGGTCTTAGTTGCAGCATGTACAATATAATTCCCCAATCAGGGATCGAACCTGGGCCTCCTGCCTTGGGAGCGTGGAGTGTTAGTCACTGGACCACCAGGGAATTCCCTCCTCTTACTTCTGGAGGAAAAACCTGGCTCTTGTTTGCCGTCTGGAGCTCACATACTGCACCACTTGACTGTTACCCAGGGAAGGTTTAGGCGCCTGACACACAGTGAGGCCAAATACCGAAATTGTAACAGAGGAAGGTTGGTGCAGGGCCACGCAAGGAGACAGGTGGCTCATGCCCCCCAAAAGTTGGAACTCCAGGGTTTCAGAAAAGCAGTTTTAAAAACAAGGTGAGGAAGGGGCGTGGTTAGTTGATACAATCTTCTTGGTGTAGAAATCCTTTGTTCTAGTAGTTGTCCACGTAGGTCAGGCCATGATGTTCTTCTAAATGTCCACTAAGACAAATATTTGTCTCTATTGTGCAACTTTTAATCTCTGTATAAGTGAGAAAATGTTATATCCTTAAGGTCAGAGCCTTGAGAATGGATTAGCCTGTATATTTCAGGCTACAGACATTTTTTTCTTTTTTGGCCATGCCATGTAGCTTGCAGAATTTTACACCCCCAACCAGGGATCAAACCTAGGCCCTGGAAGTGAAAATGCCAACCACCAAGTCCTAACCATTGGACTGCCAGGGAATCCCCTATAGGCAACATTCTTAAAGCAAAGCAAAAGCAATAGAATATAGAAGTTAAAGAAACAGATCTAATATGGAGTCAGACTTATTCTTCCCTGTTACATGACTTCTCTTTCCTTCACAGTGACTGGCATTTTGGAGTCTGCCATCTGAGGGTCCCGTACCCCAGTTGAGATGGGCCTGGGACCCGGGACCCTTGGCAGCAGTGCTGCAATGCTGGTACCTGGACAAACCTCTCCTCCTCAAGCTACAAAATACAAAGAAACTATACGGTACTGAAAATAACTGTGTGCATGGGCAATTGGGGCAAATTTAGGACCACAAGATACAAAAAGACAAAAAACCCAATGGCCATTTCTGAAGAGCCAGGAGCAAAAACTGGGTGTTGGGAGCAAAAGCAGGGCAGTGCACATGGCTCCTGCACACACCACCACCTAATGAGTGGGCAGAACAACTAAGCCACCACTGTGATCAGACCCCCGGGCACACCGCTACCCTCATCCCATATAAGAAACAAGCTTGCCCCTGCTGCTTCTTTTCGCTCCCTCTTGCAGCTAGTGTAATAAAGCCCAATAAAGCCTTGCATGGATTTCCTGTCTGGCCTCTAGTCAATTTCTATTGATTGGGGAAGGCCAAGGACTCTGGTTAGTATCACAGTCTCTAGGAGAGCCACCAGCCTGGCTGATAGATAGATCAAGGTTTCTTCGCCCCTGGGCTGCAGTTACTCTGGGCCTCCCTTCAAGAGAAAACCTTAAAAACTGTGAGGAAAAGGGGATGGGAAAGGATAGAGATGAAAAGGGAAAACAGCTGGGGCAGGGGGCCAAATGCAGCTGCTGTTGAGAGCTATCAGTGTCTTGCAGGCCTCCATTTCAGCTGTAAGCAATGATTCCCAAACTGATGATAAGAGCCACCTGGGGCAGTGACAGCTCAGAACTGCCTCCAGAGGGTGGTCTTTTCACACCCATTTCAAAGATAAAGGAGCTGAGGCACAGCAGATTCCCACAGAATTGTTTTGACACAAGATGGCAATCCTCCACTGAGATTTTCTCTGGCTGGTGCAGAGCTCCTCTTAGTTTCTATCTGCCTCCCCACCTTCATTAGCTGCTCTCAGTCCTCAGTCCTGGGGTTTCTTTATTTAACCCCTCTGCTCCTTACTCCCCTCATTTGGGAACCACTGATAAGTGCCTCCCCAAACATCTGCCTTATCCGCACCCTACCTCCACAGCTGACTTTGGAAGGCAAAGGAGGGGCTGTGGACAGACAGCAGGGAGTCCTAAGAGGTGCCCTCAAAACCATGATGGGGTAATTTACAGAGTTTACATAGGTTTCCTTAAGCAAAAGACTTGGAAAGGGGGTTATTGAAAACTGGTCAAATTTCTAGAAAAAAACATTGCAAAGGAAGAGCTGAATTTTCTTTTTTCCATCCAGGTCAAAACTCATGTACACTTCTGGTTGTGGACTTAAAAAACGTTCACAACCTGAATGTTGAGAGTTATGCTTTCTTTAGAGGGAATTTTTAGGACTGCAAGCCCAGGAGAAGCATTTCAAGTGACCCTGAGAGAACTGCCCTGAGGAGGTGAGGAGGGGAGCCAAGTTATATAGAAGTTTTGTAACAAAGGGCAAGTGATCTGAACACCAAAAGGTTATTGTTAATTAAAGAAAACCAGATATCTCAAGTTAAGGAATTGAGTCCTTTACTATGTGTGGGAAGATGCAAGAGTCTGGTCTCACAGAAATCATTTCTTTGATACGCACCTCAGCTATCTGGGGCCAGTATCCTGTCTTCACATCCTGGGCTAACTCAGGACTCTCCAGGTGGTGGCTGTAGTCTGAAGGCTGCTCAGTTGCAGGTATTCTTTCCTTCCTGAGTTCCCTCAGGGCTCACCTCCGTGGTGGCTGCAACTGTTGGTGACTGTGACATCCTCGTTTGCTGATACAGCAGGAAATATTCCATCTCTCATGAAAACAAATACTTTGTTGGGTTTTGAAAAATATTTATTTACTTGGCTGCACCAGGTCTCAGCTGCAGCATGGGGGATCTTTAGCTGTGGCGTGGCTTGAACCCAGGCCTGCTGCATTAGGAGCGTGGAGTCTTAGCCACTGGACTGAGGCAGGAGGTACAGGGGTCACCCCAAGTAAAGCGATTGGAGATTCATTCCCTGAGGGCCAAAACTCCAAGACAAGAATAGCAGGACAATTAAGGGAGGAGGCTGGGCCCTCCTCAGACCACATATTTCTCATTCCTAAAGTCAGGAGACCTCCTTGACCACTTGTGCGCAGAAAAGCTCCTTGGAGGTCCAAAGGGGAGCAACCTCTAAGGATGCTCTGAAAAGAAATTGTTAGTCGTTCAGTTATATCTGACTGTTTGCAACCCCATGGTCTGTTCATGGGATTCTTGAGGCAAGAATACTGGAGTGGGTAGCCATGCCCTCCTCCAGGGACCTTTCCAACCCAGGGATCGAACCCAGGTCTCCTGCCTTGCAAGCAGATTCTTTACCATCTGAACTACCAAGGAAGCACAAAGGATGCCCTACCCCTAGGCTTTTTTGGGCAGAATCTGTCTTAGCTAAGAGCTGCATGCACACACATGGAAGGATCCTAAGATATACCAAATATGGACTGTGAACCAGGCAAATCAAAATGGTCGACCAAAGAAAACTGGAAGAAATATCCCATATACGTGATTTAAACAGCCAGGAGGGTGCAACTCAGTGACTCTCTAAGTTTGCCCATGTGTCTATCTATATGTGCTGTACTCTTTTTTTCTCCTAATAAGTACTTTACTTGCTTAACTATTGTCTCTGTGGAATTTCCTTTCTGCAAAGCTGAAGGGCCAGAGCCCTTGTCACTGATCACTGGTCCAGTGGCTAGGATTTGGTACTCACACCATTACGACCTGGCCTAAGTCTCTCCCTGGGAACCCAAGCTCTGCTCCAAGCCATTACAGGCTGAGGCCACTGGAGATCAGGACCACCAGGGAAGTCTCAAAAGAATACTTTGGAAAACAAAGTCCTAAGTATTTGTCTTAGAGAAACTCTTCCACCTGTACTCAAGAGATATTCTAAACCAAGTTCATAGCAGCAACGTTGTTATTAACAAGACAGAAAGAATCAGGAAACTCAAATATATATTGATAGGAAAATGTGGATAGGCACAATGGAATACTATTCAGCACCAAAACAAACTATCTCCAGCTCACAAATGTCAAGTGGATCAAAAAAAATATTGTAGCAAAGGCCACAAACAGTACAATGCCATTTATATAAAGTTCAATACATATTTAAATACTGCAGAGAAAAGCCAGGTGAAAGTAAACACAAAATTTAGGATTGGGGCTACCTCTGGGGCCAGGGAAGGCTATACAGGGGACACGAGTGGCATTGCCAGTACCCCATTTTTTAAGCTGGTAAGTTAGGTACACAGACATTTATTATTTTTTTACATCGGATATGTTTTATGCAGTCTTTGGTGTATGTGAAATACTTATTGTGTAGGATGGGAAAAATGCACTACCTAAAAGTTGAGGATTATGTTTTATTCAGTGGATTTACTGAGGACTTAAGCCCAGGATACAGCCTCTCAGATAGCTCTGAGGGACTATTCCAAAGAGGTATGGGAGGAGCCAGGATATATAAGAGTTTTTGAAAAAACAAAAACAACTCAGGTAACCAAACATCAAGATTACTGCTAATTAAAGAAAAATGGGACACCTTAAGTTAATGAATTCAGCACTTTTCTATGTACAAGAAGATACAAGAGACCAGGCTGAATGAAATTATTCCATTTTCTTCTCCATCCTGGATCCCCTCTTGAGTGCTGAGGTGGCTGCAGTGGCTGATGGCTTGATGGTTGTAACATCCTTTGTTGTTCAGTCACTCAGTTGTGTCCAACTCTTTATGATCCCATGAACTGCAGTATGCCAGGCTTCCCTGTCCTAGACTATTTCCCAGAGCTTGCTCAAACTCATGTCCATTGAGTTGGTGATATCACCCAACCATCTCATCCTCTGTTGTTCCCTTCTCCTCCTGCCTTCAATCTTTCCCAGCATCAGGGACTTTTCCAATGAGTCAGCTATTCACATCAGATGACCAAAGTGTTAGAGCTTCAGCATCAACCCTTCCAATGAATATTCAGGGTTGATTTCCTTTAGGATTGACTGGTTTGATCTCCTTGCTGTCCAAGGGACTCTCAAGAGTCTTCTCCAGCACCGTAGTATGAAGGCATCAAGTCTTCGGTGCTTAGCCTTCTTTATTGTTCAGCTCTCACATCTGTATATGACTACTGGAAAAAACCATAGCTTTGACTATAGGGACATTTGTTGGCAAAGTAACATCCTTTGGTTACTGATAAGGCAGGTGACATTCCTTGTCCAAAGAGGTAAACACAGAAACTTTCTAGACTGTTAGAAGGGGTGATCTGCCTAGATACCCTGAGGTCCTTCTACACTACTCTGAACTCTTATCTCCCTAGGCCTTCCTCTCTAACCCTGGAGTTTCCTATCTGGGTAAAGACCTGCCTTCCAAAAAGGGTGTGCCACCTATTCCACTGACCAGCAGTTTTCAACCAGGGGTGTGCAGACCACAGACAGAATCACTATGACCCAGATGGGTCAAAGGCTGCTGAAGATTCATCTTCCCTCAGTTCTGGCGTTCCGTCTGCAAATGTCATGCAGTCCCTACCTGTAGTGTAGGTATCTTCCGATAAGAGCCTTGCATACACATTTTTCCTCCTTGCCCACCAGCAAGGCGAGTGCCTTTGGTCTGCCACTGCACTAAAACTGCTCACCCAGCATACTGTCAGTGATCAGTAATAACTAAACGCCTGTAACAAAGTAGATGGCCTGCACTGGACTGAAGGCACCCATGAGTCCCACAGCCTGCTAACAAATCCTCAGGAGCCGTGGAAACAGGCAGGGTATTTGGCAGCCTGTGAATTTTGGAAAGGATAGGAGGACATCTCTACTAATCATTAACATTTGAGCTCCTATTTGAGGTCGAAGTGCTGGCTCAAAAACGCTGTGGAGTGGCCTCCAAGAATCTTGCAATAGCAGCGGTCTGAGATCATGTTCTACATTTGATTTCCTGCGAAGAAATCACTGGTTGTGGCCAGAGAGCTGTTATAAGAGCCATGTTTTTCTATCTTTATCTCTCTAACCATTTTAACAGAAAATGAGATTGTTCTGGAGCCCTTTCAGGGCCACACCTTAGAATTGCTCTGAAAATAAAAGCTGTTAAGTGTCTGATTTCTGTAGAACTCTAAAGGTTTAGGAGATGGTGGCTGTTGATTTAGCTGCTGAGTCATGGGGTTGGGATCTTGGTTTTAAGCAGTTTGAAACATCAGTGTATTGTTGGGGAAATCACAAACTCTGCTTGCAAAATTCATGTAATTCTCTGGCAAACATTTTACAATGTTCTTGTTGCTTTTTTGCTGAATTTAATCCTAAAGGTCTTTCTTCTTAGTCAGTAGGCCTTCAGTTTTATCCAAAGCTAGGGATTAAGGAAGAAAAGCAGGTTTTGCAGCTGACAAGAAGAAATAATAATTTGAATATACACTTTGATCTCTCTATGCAATGTGTTAAACCTGAAGATGTATGACACTGTTTTAGCTCTCTGAATTACCAAGAGGAGCGCTAAGAAAGTACAAATAATTCTTATTGGAAAATGAAGCCCTCCCTTGAGTGTGAGTGTTTGGGGTAGGGGTGGGGATGTACTGAAGAACTGATTTAAAACAGGCATCAGTTCTTTCTTCAGCAGAGGGTAAAACAACTACATCTACTATTGTCTATTTTTCGTTTGTCAGACCACTGAGGAATATTGCCTGTTTTGAACTTTGAGAAATCCCCCAGGATCTGTGTGAAATTCCACTGCCAAACCAAGGCTCCCCTAGCAGCTCAGATGGTAAAGGATCAGCAAGCAATGCAGGAGATCCTGGTTCCATTCCTGGGTCAGGAAGATCCCCTAGAGAAGGAAATGGCAACCCATTCCAGTATCCATGGACAGAGGAGCCTGGTGGGCTACAGTTTATGGTGGTCGCAAAGAGTCGGACACGACTGAGCGACTAACACACACACACAAGCACACACACACACACACACAAACCAGGACAAGTATGGTTCACATGGATGAGAAAGGGAGGGATGGGGCCTCCTTTTAAGATTTAACACACACACACACACACACACACACAAACCAGGACAAGTATGGTTCACATGGATGAGAAAGGGAGGGATGGGGCCTCCTTTTAAGATTCAACACACACACACACACACACACACACACACAAACCAGGACAAGTATGGTTCACATGGATGAGAAAGGGAGGGATGGGGCCTCCTTTTAAGATTCAACATTAACAAGAGCCTCAGAATGAACTAACCCTGGGCACGCACATGGAGGAGTGCTTAGGCCATAGGAAGCGCTCAAAAAGAATGAGCTGCAATTAAGACAAAGTGAACATCCTTTCCGCTATCTTGGCCTGATAACTCAAGTGTGACCGACGCACAAGGACAAAGGGACCATGTCACCTTGGCGGGCGGCCGGGAGCGCAGGGCGCAGGCGCGGGTGAGCGCACGTGGCTAGGCTCCCGGCTCCGGGGCCGCCAACGTCTCCCTGGGGTCTCCAGCACCGCAAAGCCGGGCGAGGGGTGGGGCGGCCAGGAAGGACAGGCCGCGAAGGTCGTCACCAAGGTCGTGGGCCGGACGTGCGGCGCCGGAGTGACGCTGCGTGCGTGCGGGACTCGGAGTACGTGACGGAACCCCGAGTCCTCATGCCGGCCGCGCTGCCCCGCCCCTCCTCTCCCTCGGGGCCCCAGAGCCACAGATTGCTCTCCGCCGGTGGGGGGGACCTCGGCCGGACACTGGAGCGAAAGGGGACTGGGGCTCGTCCATACCCCACCCATTTGCTGGGGCAGTGGGGACGCCCCAGCCCGGTCCAGCCCCCCCTCCCTGGTATGTCGCCCCCTCTAACCATCCGCAGCGGCCGCAGCTCCTCCCTTCCCTCGGACGAGAGACCGAGTGACGGCGCGCTGAGCCAATGGCAAGGCGTCGCGGAGGGGGCGGGGACTGGGCGG
>NW_011494861.1:4694311-4694499 GCF_000754665.1 Bison bison bison
GGAGCGCTCGGAGTTTGCCACTTATCGGTCATCCTTGGTGTCCGCAGCACTCTCTCCCTCTCTCTAGGGCGGCGACCTCCGGCGGCCGGGTGAGAACTCGAGGAAGGGCTGCCGAGCAAGCGCCCGCGCGGGCGCCGCGTGGGTCCCCCGGGCTCGCGGGCGCTCCTGCCGGTCAGACTGCGGGGGGG
>NW_011494861.1:4694599-4715147 GCF_000754665.1 Bison bison bison
GGGAAGGGGTGGGTCCACCCTCGCGACTGGCCTCCCTGGCCAGAGTCCCTGCTCGACGCTGGGGCACCGCGCCCGGTTTCTCCGGAGGGGAAAGTGCAGCTTAGCCTGAGATTAACGGGTTACGGGCCCGCGTAACTGTCCCGGGAGATCAGGGGTACAACACGCAGTCACCAAGACAGCAGGCGGCGAGGGTGGAAGGTTTGGGAAGTGCTCCAGGTCCAACCTGCGTGCTCATTAAAGCCAGGCCCTTACGAAAATGGACAAAGAGGCCGAGAAAGGAGAGATTCCCGCGAAGCTGCAACTTCCCCCTCCGGGCCCCGCGCCCCTGCCTCCCGCTGGTGGCCCCCGGCCTGGCGCCTAGGTGTCCAGCCCGTCGCTGCTCCGGAATGAGCAGGGACTAATGTGGGTTTAGAAGGCGCTTGTCCTGGAAGAGACTGCAGCGGAGCCGGGGAGTCATTGGGAAGCCCTTCTGGCGACCTCACCCAGGTCGGGCACGAGCCGCTCTCGGCTCCCCAGGCTGGCCACCAACAGTCAACCCCTGATCTGACATAAAAAGGATGTATTTTACGAAATCTTGTTCGCTGCTTCCTCTGCAGTGTGGTCTTCCCCTTGAGCGGTGTGGGCAGCCGACTGACCTGCTTCCGGGGCACGTGTAGGCCCCGGCTGCCCTGTCTGCCCAGGCTGCCTCTGGTCCGGGGTTCAGTCTAGACCGATAAAAAGACGTGCAGGCTCCCAGTCAGACACACCTTCCTCTCTCTGTGTGCTCATAGCATTTTAATAACTTGGGAGAAAAGTTTTTCTATACAATTTAAAGATAAGTTGAACTTTATTTTTACATCATGAAATAAGTTGATTACTTTCTCTTATATCACTAAAAGGAAACCAAAAATGAAATCTTACAACGGTGTGATGAGGTAGTGAAATGAATATGTGTTTAAAAGTGTATCTAAAAACTGTAAAGTAAATCAGTGGTGGCCTGAGGATGAGGGGACAGTGACTGGGGATGGCCTAAGGGAACTTTTTGGCAGTGATAAATGTTACACAGGTATGATTGCCCAAACCCCAAAGTTAACTAGAATTTTAAAATGAGAAAAAATTTAAGCAAATTTGCCTTTTTGTCTTTTTATTGGCTAATGAATAAAAACTCCATTGTTACAAAGACAAAGCCACGCACGTGACTTCATGTCTAATTTTGAAACTTAAAAAGATGCCATTTGCTGCTTCAGAACATTCCAGAGAAGATAACTGGAGGAGGGCCCAGTTAGATAATGGCTTTTGAACAGTGATTAGATGTCCACCTCTGTCTTAAAAGATGTTCAATTAGTTTATTCCTTGGAGATCCCCTGGGAGGGAAAGCAAGAAAAGGGGGACTTTTTTTTTTTTTTTTTTAGCTTTTGATATTTACTCTTTGTAGCTGCAACCCCCACCTTTTTTTAAGGTGTTTTCAAAGGAAACTTCTTCACTTGGCATATCCTGGTGCTCAAAAAAATCGTTTCTCTAGGTACAATTCGTGATTTTCATAATTAAGATTTTTAGTTGGGGTGAAATGCCCACTGAAAGAAACACTAATTAGATAACGTTATTTTTGTGCCCTGTCATGCTGAAAACCCAAGCACTGTGAGGTTTGAAAGGCTCAGAAATTGGCAAAGCTCACAGCACACCGACCAAGAAGCTCACTCCTCCCTTCCAAACTCATAATTTCTGATTATCCTATATCAACCCGTTAAAGAGCCTCCTGATGCCTCAAGTTACCTGATGAATTGTGTTTCCAGCTTTTAATTCACTGTTCCACTACAAACCAGATTTTCCTCCTGTAGTTTATTTTTTTTCAATCCCACCAGCACACATGTGGTCAGGCTTTCTTTGCTTGCAGGACCAGCCCTGAGTTAGTAGGGCCTTTCAGAGCTGCCCCCCGCCTACTTTTTAGGAACAATTCCCACTGCTTTCCAGCAGGCATTTTCTAGTCACCCTTCCTACATTAATTTTTAGTTATATGCAAACTCTTGCTAGTCTAGGAATCCTCAGATGTGACCCCGTGAATAATGAGCTGAGGTTTCGTTATGGTTCATGGAAAACGTGAACTGTGTTTCCCTGCAGAAAGTCACCATGTCCATCCTGAAGGTCCACGCCAGAGAGATCTTTGACTCTCGTGGGAATCCCACCGTTGAGGTTGATCTCTTCACCGCGAAAGGTATGTGCCACCTTTGTTGCTATAGTCCCTTGTACCACATTCCATTTTTTAAAGCTTCAAATGACAGAGCCTTAGGCGAGAAACAGCCTGTGGTCTGGAAAGCCTTTCTTTCTGATCTACACGTGCTGGTAGGCTGTGGTGCTGGTAGGCTGTGGTGCTGGTAGGCTGTGCTCCGAGGCTGGGAGGCAAGAGGCCCTTGTGCTTCTTGGTATTTAGAGCACCGCGCAGGTCAGCTCCTAGATCACTGAGGTAGGGAGGTAAGGTGATACCTTGTCCCTAAAAGGGCGCGTCACTCGTTTGCCTCACAGCTTGTTGTGACCAAATAAGTAGGCACGGTGTGGTAGGATGGATCTTCCTTGAAAAGGAAAGAGATTAGGGGGAGTATAAGGGTATATATAGCGCTCTTATCTCGGCTTCCAGAAATCACTCTTAGAGGATCAGGGACAGTTTTTACTTGGGGGTGTTGGGACATTCCAGAGGCTGGTATTTTTACCTCACTATAAGTCCACATAGGAAGAATTTGCCCGCATTCGAAAAGAATAGAATGGGACCCCCTTAAAATGTTCCCTCCTTAATCTTTTTTACTTTAAGAAAATCTAACCCTAGCCCCTGTGTTACCTCCAGCAACATCTCAGCCATTTTCTAAATGGCCCAAGTGCATGAAGTTGGAAAGGGAGCTTCAGGCAGAGAGGCACCCAGTGGTGCCGAGCACAGACCTGCCAGACAGAGCTGAGTCATGGTCTGAATCACAGGCCTGGCAGAGGAACCTCCAGCCCATCCCTTCCTGTCCTGCCTTCCCCCTTGCCCAGAAAGTGAAGGCTCCTCAAGTCTAGATTCATCCAGCAGAAGTCTACCTGTGGTTACTGTGGGGGTTGCCATGAGAACACCATTGCTGCTAGGCATGTGCCTTGTGGATTCTCAGAAGATTGCAAGAATTTCCTTTCAGTTTATGAGATTGGCTCACTTAGAGAGTGGAACTTTCCACTTGGAAATTAACGGACTTTGAACAAGGAAAAAAGACCCAGGGTGCTAAAAGATTGTTGAGAAGGAGGCATTTTCTTTGAAACTCTTTAAAATGACTAAAATTAATGTCTTTTAACATTTAAATGAATGGGACTTTCTCTTTTGTGTTTTAATCATTTTCAGGAAGAATAAAAAGGCCAGGAAATCATAAATTTGTTAAGAACCTTTCATCATATCTTTCTTTCTTAGAATTTATTTTTCAGGCCAGTTTTAGGTTTGCAGCAAAATCAAGTGGAAAGTAGAGTGTTCCCATCTATCCCCCATCCCCACCATCAACACTCTCACCTGAGCAGTAGAGTCAAACCTGCATTGACACGTTATCACCCCAAATCCATAGTTGACCTTCTTCACCTAGACTAACCTTTGTTAGAGTCAAGGCTGCACTGACTCGTTATCAGCCAAAGTACATAGCTGACCGTAGAATCACTCTTACTTCCATCGTGTCTTCTCCTCGTCCAGGGCTGATGGATACAGAGAAACCTAGGGGCTGGATACAAAGAAGAACATGTGGCCCTCTGCTCACACAGTCATGTGGTGACACAAGCATGTAACCAAGTGTGACTGAGATACTTGGTTGGTCTTTTCCTCTTCAGTTGAGTTGCCTTCACATCCCCGCACCCGCCAGTTCTCAGAGGGGAAATCCCTGACAGTTTCAAGAAGGCTGCCTGCACTTCCTGCTCCCCTAACCCTGTCTGCCCCGTGTAACTGGATCTCTGCAGTACCTTTCCTGACCCCGTCTGTCCTCCAAGGACAGCTGCCACTTTCTGCTCCACAGTCTAGGCTTAGCCAGGCGGCTGGCTTCTGTATCTGCAGGACTGGATTGGGTTCTAGTGTCATTAACTCTGCGCCTTTGTTGTCCTTATTCCTTTTCTCTTCCAGCCTGTCCTGTTAGGCAGAGAACCTCCAAATAGCATTCACTGCTGCCTAAGCTGAGGCACATGAGCTGTAGAGATTCCTCTTGAGCCTTCCAAACTTGAAAGCTAGCAACGCGATCTCAGTTGTCTAAGGGAAGCTTAGCAACAGTGCTCTCTAACCAGACTGTCTAAAATAGCTTGGTGTTTCCATGGGTTACTAGCTTCTAGAACATGACAAATCCCGCAAGTGGATTTATGGTGCTTCTGTTGGACTGTGTGGCTGGGGGTGGTCCATGGGCCAGCAGCAGGGCACCACCTGGGAGCTTTCAGAGATGCGGACTCAAATGTCCTGTCATGTCTCAGGATCTGCATTTTAACCCACAGGTGCTGTGTGCGCATGTTAAATCTGGAGAAGCTCTGCTCTAGACCTTTATCTTTAAACTAGAGAGATTCATCAGCTCTGCTGTAGGGTCTTCGGTATAAAGTCATAAAAGCACGGGAGGCCGGAGGAACAGCCATCTTGAGTCTCCCTGATGTTGGGAGGAAGTGACCATTTTCTGAGGGCAGATGCCCTCTGTGCCGGGAGGGATCTGAGAGCTATTGCTTAATCATTAGTAAACATTTCCCCCCCTCCCTCTCTCAACATCCAGGTCTCTTCAGAGCTGCTGTGCCCAGTGGCGCCTCAACTGGAATCTATGAGGCCCTGGAGCTCCGGGACAATGATAAGACGCGCTACATGGGGAAAGGTGAGCACAGACCCAGGCCGGCTCAGCCCTGGCGGCCATGGCCTCCCTCCTCCCTGCAGCTCGCATCTGGGGGCAGAAGACCTCTGATTTGGCCCAGGGTGTGGACGGCGAGCATGTGTACCGCCCAAGGGGGAGAGAGCTGGCTGACTGATGCCAGGGTCCCTGAGCCTGTAACCCAGGGCAGGCGCTTTCACTCTTCTTTCTCCTGCGATTTGTCTCCAGTCTGTGAAGAACTCCTGGTTGGGCCAGGGAACGAGGGAGAAGAAGACACGTTAGCTAGTCCTCAGGAGAAGCCTCTCGTCCTCCAGGAGGGCTCTGAGGGCCTTCCCGGCCGGCTGGCCTCTTGCTGGGGTGTGGTCTCGGGGTGGAGGCTTCCGACTCATCATGGATAGAGCAGTCGTTGTCTCTCTGGCAGAGGCCAGGTCACAGAAAAGCAGACAGGGCTGGACTGCACTCTCCATGGAGCAGTGTCACCCCGGGCATGCGAATTGGTTCTGGAGAGAAGGCCGGAGCACAGGCTGTGTCATGGTTCATGGCCCTCCCAAGGGCCACACTGTAAGGAGATGGAGGGCACGAGTTGGCTGCCAGCCTTCCAGGGGAGGGAGATGAGGAAAATGGTCCAGGGACACTGCATCGGAGGGGCAGCAGCGAGTGAGGTCAGGTTGAAGGGGACACAGGGCCAGGGTCACGGCGGCTCCACTGCAGGGGGGCAGCTTCTGTAAAGAGCTCTCCTGAGGGGTCTCGCTGGCAGCCCAGGTGGACTCCTGCCCAAGGCAGGAGGACCGCGCCCCACCCCAGTTAGGATGAGGCCGAATGCATGGTCCCCACTGCCTTCTCCCCACCTTCCTGTTTCCTCTCTTTTTCTCACTCAGCGCCCTTCACAAACCTGTTCTCTTCTGAGTCTTTCTTTTTTCCTTCTCTGTCAATCTCTGCTGGTCAGGTGTCTCCAGACCCGTTAAGTATATTAACGAGTTCCTGGCGCCAGCCTTGTGCACACAGGTAATACACGGGGCGTCCTTTAGCCTCTGCAGCTGGCCTGTCCAGTGCATGGTCTTGCCAACTAACCTCCCTCCAGACACTGTTTGGCGGCTCTGTGTGTGGCTCTAACCCCTGGGGGTCCTAGGTAAGAGCACTCAGACTGGGCCAGAAAGCCCTCCGATTCCGGGAGGAGAGGGCCAGGGGTCCCATTGAAGGTCTCTGGTGGGCTCTGAATACCTGGGTGAATATGGTGAGCGGTTCTCCAGCAGTGCTGCTCAAGCCTCTCATCAGCGTCGGTAATTTGATTTGATTATTCCTTCTAGGTGTCTCAAAGGCTGTTGAGCACATCAATAAAACTATTGCGCCTGCCCTGGTTAGCAAGGTAGGACCCGCCTCCTGATGACTAATGTATATTAATGCTATCAGAGCGCTGCCGCCCAGTCCAGGCCGGGGGGCTTTCCTGTTTACAGAAGAGCTTATTCTGAGAGCTAAAGAAGCTGGTGGGCTTCCCTGTCGTGCATGCGAATTACTTGGCCTTTGCTGACCTGCCCTCTGCCTGTGTGGCCATGTCTAACAGAGCATGGAACTGGATCCGAGGGACAGGAGGCTCCAAGAGCCTTGATGTTTCCCAGCAATGATCTAGACCTCTGGGGAGTTAAGATCCAGATTTTAAGGGTGGCTCCCAGGGATGTTGAATGTAGTACCCATTTAGTGGCGACTGACTGGTTTTTTTCATGAGCTGTGGAATTATATGTTTAAACAGCAGAACTCTTGTTAAATAAAATCCTATTTGGAGCCTCAATATGGCAAACAGATATAAGTAGAGCTGCTGTAGAGGAAGTGGGGCTGGGGACCTCACAGCCCAACCTGCTCAGCTACTTTTTTGTCGCTTTTATCCTCCCTCCAGCCCCTCCCTCCCAGATTCCTATGGCCTAGCCTGGCCTCATGGGTCCTCCTTGGTGTGGTCCCTCTCCTAGCTCCACTCTGTGCCCATGGCAAGTGGCACCTCTGCTGGTTCTATTCCCAGCTTACCTGGGGATTGGTCCCCAGGCAGAGTTTCCATCACTGCTCTGCCGTCCCAGCCTCCCGGCCCCCTCCACACACAAGAAAGATGATAAATAATTTGCTGTTGTGAAGTTTTTAAAGTAATGTTGACTTTTATTTCATTACTTTGAGCCAGTTTTTAAGATGCCAATTTGGTTACTTTATAGCTCTCACAAAAAGTATTCATTTTGGTCAGTTATCAAACATTTTGGGGATTTCCCTGGCAGTCCAGTGATTAAGACTCCACACTCCCAATGCAGGGGACCTAGGTTTGATCCCTGGTCAGGGAACTAAGATCCCACATGCTGCACACAACCTGGTGTAAAACATTAAATAAAGATTATTATTATTTTTTTATTTTGGCCTTGTGGACTACCTACCATCAGATACTCAGACGTCCTCATTGAGGACAGCTGAGTGACAGCAGAAACTGACTTTGGTGAGCACAGTGCTTCAAATAAAGAACAGTGAGTTCTGCTGTTTTACAGCCCCCAAAGTCAAAATGCTGGGAGAATTACGTGATGCTCTTACAGCCTGTGAAGGGCAGTATTGTGTCTCCCTGTTTTCTCCTGACATGGATAAGCACAGAACCGACCTGGGCTTTGCACGGTTCCCAGGGCTGGTGGCTCTGTGACAGGAGGGCCCAGGGCGTGCGGGTAGAAGCACCATTCCGTCCAAGCAGCTCACCCTCCCTTCTCCCTGCAGAAGCTGAACGTCGTGGAGCAGGAGAAGATCGACAAGCTGATGATAGAGATGGATGGCACAGAAAATAAGTGTGAGTGGCCCAAGGGGAACCTTTGCAGGATGGTCGTGGCTTCTCCTGAAGACTCTTGAAGTCCCTTGGGGAGAGGTCATGTCCCTAACGATGAGTTATGTGACCAGATAGCTGTGGTCCTTGCCTCGCGTTCATAAATTACATTTTTAAATATCAGGAGTACAGCCAGCTGACAGCAGCAGGTGTGGAGGGTTACTCAGAAGAGGCCTGTGCTTTAGGTAGTCTAGCAATTTGCGGAACTTGCTAGAGTTCCGTAGACCAAAGAAAGGGCTTTCTCTTTGGGTGAAGAGCAGATGAATGTATGTGGGAAGAAGGCTGTTGTATTTCTGGTGTGACAGAGATGAAGAGGTTCAGAATACAATCCAGGGCTCACACAGTGGTGGTCCAGGCGGGAATGCCAGCTGGAGGAAGGCTGGTGGGTAAGACATACCTTCATTTAACTCTGTTCTGTTCCAGCCAAGTTTGGTGCGAACGCCATCCTGGGCGTGTCCCTGGCTGTCTGCAAGGCTGGTGCTGTGGAGAAGGGGGTGCCCCTCTACCGCCACATTGCCGACTTGGCTGGCAATGCTGAGGTCATCCTGCCAGTTCCGGTGAGTAGCTGGTTTGAGCTTCCCGTGTGCAGAGGAGGGAGTGTTTGCTTTCTCAGGGGGACCTGAGACCTCCCGCCTCTCCAGTTCATCCATATGTGACCCTCCAGCACGAGGGTACGAGCAGGCTCTGCGGGTCTCGGCTGCAGACACCTCTGCCAGTGCCGGCTGACAGTGACCTTGAGCGGTGACCCGGCTGCCCTGCACGCATCTCCTTAATTGTCGATGGGAGAGGCACTCTATACTTGTCTTGTTGGATTGTGTGCACCTGTGGTGCTGGCCGCAGTGCACTGATGCATGGGCTCCATGCGGGAGCCGGGCATTGTGGGTCTGCTGGGGGCAGGGAGACCCTCCGGGCCGGGAGCTATACTCCTCTCTCCCCACAGGCTTTCAATGTCATCAACGGTGGCTCTCATGCTGGCAACAAGCTGGCCATGCAGGAGTTTATGATCCTTCCTGTTGGGGCCGAAAACTTCCGGGAGGCCATGCGCATCGGAGCAGAGGTTTACCACAACCTGAAGAATGTCATCAAGGAGAAATATGGGAAGGATGCCACCAACGTGGGAGATGAGGGCGGCTTTGCCCCCAACATCCTGGAGAACAAAGAAGGTAGTGGCTCCAGGGGAGCCCCCACCCTGGGCACCGCGGTGCCCCTCCCGACCCCCAGTCTGCCTTTTCCACCTTCCATTCATCAAGTACCAAATCGCAAAACCCTTTGTGATTTAAGAAACTAGCACTTCCTTTAAAAAAAAAAAAAAGAGGTTTTCTTATTAATTTGACTTCTGAATGGCCCGATGATTTGCTTAAACTGGGCTGTCAGTGGGCTCGAGAAGCAGTTTGTTCTCCTACCATCCTTGCTCCCCAGCGATGGCAAAAGTGTGCAGCCTGCTCCCTGTTTAAGGATACTGGCATGCTGAGGTTTCAGGTCATTCAGCCGCAGTAATGCCGCACATGCTTTGTTTCACTTTGAATCCTTAGATGCAGAATTAAATGTGAGAGTTGAATAGAGGATACAGAAGTCTTAGGAGAAGAATTCATGGCTGAGTTTTCTGTTTTAGAAGAAAAGGTTAGGGTTGCAAGCATATTTCATGGGCTTAAGGGATGGTTAGTGGAAGGAAAGGTCCATCCTGACCTTTGGGTGAATCATACACAATAGCTGACATTCAACTATTATAACTTATAAAAACCCAGCCGTTTCACGTGGTTTGAATCTTGGGCACCTTTGCTGTGCAACAGTAGCCAGTGTCTTGGTCAGTTTCCCTATAGGCAGTGCTCCTGAGTGAGGCTGACCCTAAGCCTGGACCTGGATAGCAGAGCCACAGCGTGGGGTTCCCTGTCAGTCCACTGGGCTCCCTCTTGGATCGCAGCCTTGTTGTTCAGTCACTTAAATCGTGTCTTGACTCTTTTCAATCCCGTGGACTACAGCATGCCAGGGTTCCTGTCCTTCACCCTCTCCTGGAGTTTGCTCAGATTCATGTCCATTTAGTCGGTGATGCTGTCTAATCATCTTATCCTCTGTCTTGGCTCTATTTAAAGCCCGTTCTTCGGGACAGCTGATCTCAGCTGGTCACTGTAACTGTATCTTGGCCAGCACAGCTGTTCTTTGGTGCTAAATTTGGGAGCGTTTGTCAGTGAAAAAGCCTCTGAGAGTCAGTTTCCAACTTGGCCATGCACTTGTGGCCCTGAGCAAAGGTTTCTTGCCCCAGAACATAAAAAGGTTCCTGGAATCTTGATACTGGTGGTTGGGGCCAGAGCACCTTATCCTCCCTATGTTATGGTTCCCACTGGGCAGAGCTGGCCTGGTCTCCAAATTCGTCACCACCATCTCTTTCCAGCCCTGGAGCTGCTGAAGAATGCCATCGGCAAGGCTGGCTACAGCGACAAGGTCGTCATCGGCATGGACGTAGCTGCCTCTGAGTTCTACAGGTCGGGCAAGTATGACCTGGACTTCAAGTCGCCCGATGACCCCAGCAGGTACATCACACCCGACGAGCTGGCCAACCTGTACAAGTCCTTCATCAGGGACTACCCAGGTGAGTGTTCCCAGGGCATCTGCGGGTGTGAGTGGCGGGTAGCGCCCCCGCAGTGGCGACATGGTGTGAGCGCCTGTGTCGCTGTCACAACAGCCTCCTGAATAAGCAGATGTGAGGCAAAGACTGCCGGGCACTCCTGCACACGGGAGAGGGGACACTGAGGCAGAGAGTGGGTTAGCACTTGCCCAGGGGCGCTTGGCCAACAGTGGCACAGGTGTTCACACCAGGCAGGGCCTGAGTGCCCGTGTCTAGCGTTGAGCGCCTTGGTGGAGATGGGGCTGGGACGCGCACCCCAGTATCACCCCTCTGGGTCCTCAGCCCTGTTCTTACTCTCGGTGGCACTAAACTGAGAACCCCTTGGGCAGCAGGTTTTCTGCCTCCACGACCATGGGATTTCAGCATTGCAATTACTGTGCTCCCTGTCACAGGAGGGCTGGGTAGGGCGGACTCCTTCCAGGACTTGCTTTAGGGACAGGCTGTCTGCAGGTGGGAAGGGTGAGGCCAGGTGAGCCTCAGTTCGGGGGAGGTGGGGCTCCAGTGGTGTTGCTGGTCAGCAGCCTGGGAGGCCACCCTGATGAAATACACTCTACTGTCCGCAGTGGTGTCTATCGAGGACCCCTTCGACCAGGATGACTGGGAAGCTTGGCAGAAGTTCACTGCCAGCGCAGGGATCCAGGTGGTGGGGGATGACCTCACGGTGACCAACCCCAAGCGGATCGCCAAGGCCGTGAGCGAGAAATCGTGCAACTGCCTCCTGCTGAAAGTGAACCAGATTGGCTCTGTGACCGAGTCCCTGCAGGCGTGAGTGCCCTCCCTCCAGGGGCAGCTGTTGTGAAGAGAGGGGCCTGAACCTGGTGGTGGGGAGGGGGCTCCTGGTTGGAACTCCTGGTGGCATTTAAAGTTAGTGATGGCCCCCAGGGGACCGGGACATTTGGCAGCTGTGGCCTGGTCCTGACCGCTGGATGACCGTGCACTCAAGATTCCATCTCACATGGAGAAAGTCGGCACACACACACCTCTCTCTCGAGGAGGCTAAACCCACTAGGTTTCCAAATGTGACTACAGGGCAGAGAACGTCCTTGGGCCTTTAGGGGAGGTTGAAGGTTATCCTCGTCCCAGCAGTTGAGGGCTCGGGAGGGGCTGCAGTGCCTGAGCCGTGGAGCCATGCCAATCTGGTTTTCTCTGGCTCCTAGGTGCAAGCTGGCCCAGTCCAACGGGTGGGGCGTCATGGTGTCTCATCGCTCCGGGGAGACTGAGGACACCTTCATTGCTGACCTGGTGGTGGGGCTGTGCACGGGGCAGGTAAGGAGCTCCCTGACACGAACACAGATCTGGGGTGGGGGTGGAGAGAACGGAGTCCTGGGCGCCTCCTTCCCCCCTTCCCAGGCCAGAGAGCCTCCTTAAGGCCTTGCTGTCTCTACGCCTGGCACCCTCCCCTTGCCCAAAGCTTCCGAGAGGATTCAGTGTCCACTGTAAGCAGCTGTGGCCTTGGTTTTCTCCTTCCAGATCAAGACTGGTGCCCCTTGCCGATCCGAGCGCTTGGCCAAGTACAACCAGATCCTCAGGTAAGAAGCTGCCCACGCTGAGTGTGGGTTTGGTCCCCAGGAGGAGCCCGTCTGTGCTCTGCGGTACGAGGTGGGTCAGGCGCCCTGGCCCCAGTGGTGGTAGGTTGGGGCCAGTCAGGCACCTGATAGCCCTGCCCTGGATCGGGCCTGCTCCGCACGACTGCCTGGTGGCTCCTGGTGGGAGAGGGAACTGCTCCCCTCTGGACAATTGCAACCTAGAATTTGGGGGAGCTACAAGGAGGCCTTAGTGATTCTCTGACTCTCCAGCCTTGTTTTGTGAACAGGATAACAGAGCTCAGAGAAAGAAAGAAAAGTTGCTGAAGGGCAAACGGCAGGGTTTCCAATGTTCAGCTCCTTCGGACACTCTAGTCTCTCCCCTTTCTGTCCTTGAGAAGCTTTGCCTTTAAACACAGGGTGACCTGCTCTTCTGTTCTTTTCTTCCAGTCTTGAAGGGAAAAGGAACATCTGTTTCTTAAGTCCTCCCACATTACCCCATCTTTAAAACTTTCTCCTGGAAAATGCCAAACATATAAAATATAAGTGAATAATAGACCGTACTTCCTCTCCATCACGTGCATGCACCCGCTGTTCGTATTCCTCCGTGTTTTGTCTCTACACCCTTTTCTGAGAATCTTAAAGCAAATTCCAGGTATTTTGTGATTTCACTTGTGTATATTTCAGATAAAGCCTTACTTTTGTTTTTTAACATAACCACTCTACCATGATGGTTCCCACGATTAGTGGTAATTTCTTAGTGTCAACATTGGGTCTGTTCATCTAGCCTGTCTCCTCTCTCGTCGCTAAGTGACTTTTTTTTTTGACATCAGGATCCAAACAAAGTTCACACTGATAAGTGCCCCCGCCTTTTTGCCCTGTACCACTTATTAGTTCAAGAAACTGGGTTATCCTTTCATTTTAAAAATCTTTTTTCTTTTTCTTTTTTAAGTATTCTAAGAAGTCACAGTCCTACCATTTATATTAGGAAGGCAGGGCAGGAAGGAGAACAGGTGCATGAGGAGAGCCCAGATGTTCTATTCCTGGTGTCTCCAAGAAGCTCAAATTTAGGGATTAGTCGGGCAGACTGAGCGAGGGTTGAGTCCCCAAGTTCCTAGCAAGAAGTGTGTCCTTGACGACCTCTCTGGGTGGGAAAATTTATTGCATTGAAGTTTGACATCTGTCTTTCTCTCCCCATCTCTCTTTCTGCTTCCTAAGAATTGAAGAGGAACTGGGCAGCAAGGCCAAGTTTGCCGGCAGGAGCTTCAGAAACCCGCTCGCCAAGTAAGCTGTGGGTGGGCGAGCCCCTGCAGTCACTCGTTGGCTCCTTAGACCTGCATCTGATGTCACCGAGCAGTGTGAGGCCCCCGCTGATGCCCACAGGGGCCTCTGGTAGTTACCTGCCCTCTCCTCGTCCTGTGACGTCCCCGCTGCTTCCTTAGACCTGCTACAGAAGCCATGCCTGACCATCTGGAGCCCTGCTGGAAACCCTAGCTCTGTAATCACGTACTTGGCCCAAATCATTGTTCTTCTCACCTCGCTCCCACCAAGTATCCAGAGCCACATGTATCTAGGTTGTCATCTCTGAGGTGTCCAGTGGGTTCATGTGCAAAATAAAAAGGCCTGAGTGACCCGTATATATATGCCCTGTGTGTATGAAGTGGTGTCTGAGCCTGTCCTCACATCTTGGATATTCAGGAAGCACCTCTACAAGAACCAGAGGCTTTGTGTCAGGGTAGAAGGAACAGGAGTTTGTGGAGGATGTTGTATAAGTCCTTGGGGAGGGGATGCTGGGGAAAAAGTGACAGGGGGTCAACCTGTGCCCTGCAGCAGAGGCTGGGCCAGTGCCAGGAGGCAGGGCCTGACTTCAGGACCAAGCTTGTTGGGGAGAGAAAAATGCAGAGCTCTCACAGGGTACCTCAAAAGAGGCTAAATAAGTTAAAATTTACTTCATTCCTTATTTTCATCTGCCTGATCTCAAGTGCTCAGAAGCTCCATGTCGCTGATACCCACTGCCTTGGGTACTGCAGGTATGAAGTGCTGGCATTGCAGAAAGCACTGTCTGGAGTAATGAATGAGCACCAGCAAGAGGTGAAAATACTGTGGCTTCTCTGCCCTCTGCCCCTTGAGGTCTGGTGTTCTACTAGTGTTTTGTTTTCTTCCCCTGATTTGATAAAAATCCCTTGAATTGTGTTTTAATACCCGGCAAGAGTCCCTTGCATTGCAAGGAGAGCCAACAAGTCCATCCTAAAGGAAATCAGTCCTGAATATTCATTGGAAGGACTGATGCTGACTTGATACAAAGAACTGATTCATTGAAAAGACCCTGATGCTGGGAAAGATTGAAGGCAGGAGGAGAAGGGGATCACCAGAGTAAACTCTGGGAGTTGGTGATGGACAGGGAGGCCGAGTGTGCTGGGGTTGCAAAGTCAAACACGACTGAACTGAACCCGGCGAGGCCCCCTTGTGGACAGTCTTGTTCATTGCTCATCTCTATCTGTTTAACCCAAGAAGCAGAACCAGGAGAAGATTGTCACTCAATCTTGTCTGACTGTGACCCCATGGACTGTAGCCTCACCAGGCTCTTCTGTCCATGGAATTCTCCAGGCAAGAATACTGGAGTGGGTTGCCATTTCCTTCTCCAAGTAGAAGATACATACACAATATTGAGATGCATCACAAGGAATTGGCTCCTGTGATTGTGGGGCATGACAGAGAGTCCATAGGCTGGCCAGTTAGAAGGGAGGGTGATCAGGAAAACTCCACGTTCAGGTGAAACTCCTCTCTTGTGTAAACCCTGCTTTAGGAACTTTCACCTGATTCAGGCCCACCCAGATCATCCAAGAAAATTCCTTGTTCAGAGTCAACAGTGAGTGGTTTGAATTATATCTGCAGAATAGCTTCACAGTAATACCTAGGTTAATATTTGAATAGCAGGACTCCTATCTTATCACAGCCACCACCCCTTGTGAACTTGGCAACCACACACAAATGTCTGAAGCCATACTTCATCTCCAGATAAGAAGACCCTACTTCACCTAATGTGGTGCAACCCTCCTGTGTACAGCCAAAACCACTAACTAATCCCAGCTTTGCATGACTGGTTCCCATCTGAAAACTGATTCTACAAGGAATGAGGCCTGACAGTCTGCCTGGACTGTTCATCCAAACTTAGATGGCTAATTTTAGTTGCATGTCAGCATTTCCCATGCTTAGTCGCTCAGTCGTGCCTGACTGTCTTTGAGTTGAAGCCTGCCAGCCTCCTCTGTCCATGGAATTTCCCAGGCAAGAATACTGAAGTGGGTTACCGTTTCCTCCTCCAGTGGATCTTCCTGACCCAGCAATCGAACCTGCATCTCTGTCTCCTGCATTTCAGGAGCCTTCAGGAAAAGCCCATTTTCTGATCAGCAATTAAAGGCATTCGTCACTCAGGTTAAAGGATAGATAGGAGCCCTTTCAGATCTGTTCCACCCAGAAGGAAGGCTACTGGGGTCTCACTGGCCCTGGGGATGCTGAGCCCCTGGGGACGGTTGACAGTTTTTCACCCAGCAGAAACAGCATGTTGCTGACACGGATGGGCAGGAGTAAGCCAGGAAGAAATACAAACCATCAGCCTTTTCCTGGGCATTCTGACTGAAGCAGGACAAGCAACGCTGATTCTAAGTTTCCAAGTGTTTTTGAAGTAAACATCTCTGGTAGCTCTTGTTAGTAGTCTCTGGACTTGTGTTCTGTGTTTTCTTTTTTAATGTTAACCTTGTAATACAAACATTGGTTTTTCACCTGTGATTGTCTTGATCCCTGCAACAAAACAACTGAAAATTTGAAGCAGTGTAGTTTGCAAACTTCAGCTGGCCACAGCTTAGAGTCTCCCTGGTGGCTCAGCTGTTTAAGACTCTGCCTGCAATGCAGGAGGCCCCAGTTCGATCCCTGGTGGCTTCCCTGGTGCACTCAACTGAGTGCAGTGCTGGAGACCTGGGTTCGATCCCTGGGTTGGGAAGATCCCCTGGAGAAGGGAAAGGCTACCCACTCCAGTACTCTGGCCTGAAGAATTCCATGGACTATAACCCTAACCCTGCTGCTGCTACTGCTGCTAAATCACTTCAGTCGTGTCCGACTCTTCGCGACCCCATGGGCTGCAGCCTACCAGGCTCCTCTGTCCATGGGATTTTCCAGGCAAGAGTACTGGAGTGGGGTGCCATTGCCTTCTCTAACCCTAACCCTAACCTCTTCCAACAACACAAGACTACACATGGACATCACCAGGTGGTCAATACTGAAATCAGACTGATTATATTCTTTGCAGCCAAAGATAGAGAAGCTCTATACAGTCAGCAAAAACAAGACTGGGAGCTGACTGTGGCTCAGATCATGAACTCAACAGACATGAGTTTGAGTAAACTCCGGGAGTTGGTGATGGACAGGGAGGCCTGGCGTGCTGCAGTCCATGGGGTCACAAAAAGTCAGACACAACTGAGCGACTGAACTGAACTGAATTGATACAGCAAAGAGTCAGACACAACTGAGCGACTTTTCACTCACTAGAGTCTCAGAAGCTTTTAAAGTTTTGGCCATACCCTGCATCATGTGGGAGCCTTAGTTTCCAGAACAGGGATCAAGCCCGCACCCCCTGCACTAGAAGGCAGAATCGTAACCACTGGGAGGGAAGCACCCCCTCCCCCCGCCTCCCAGACCAAGTAAATCAGAACCTCAGAGCGGAAACCAGAGGCTCAGTGTTAAACAGAAGTTCCCTAGCTGACTCCAGTATACAGCTCTGAGCCTGGCAATGCTCTGTGCCTCCGGCCCCAGTAATTTTATTTTAATGAATGCAGCTGAGACTGGAAGACGGCAGCTGAAGGCAGTCAACACAGGTCCCAGAACTGCAAGTGGAGCCATTTACAGGGAGGAAGCCTGGACAGGCAGAGAAGGCAATGGCAACCCATTCCAGTACTCTTGCCTGGAAAATCCCATGGACGGAGGAGCCTGATAGGCTGCAGTCCAAGGGTTCTCGAAGAGTCGGACACGACTGAGCGACTTCACTTTCACTTTTCCCTTTCATGCATTGGAGAAGGAAATGGCAACCCACTCCAGTGCTCTTGCTTGGAGAATCTGAGGGACTGCGGAGCCTGGTAGGCTGCTGTCTATGGGGTCTCACAGAGTTGGACATGACTGAAGCAACTTAGCAACAGCAGCAGCAGCAGCCTGGACAAGAGCCTGCTTCTTGACTAAGAATTCCATGTCGAATCAGCTCTCTACGTAGTTTGGCCCCGGGGACTGGTTTCATGGAAGACAGTTTTTCCATGGACTGGCGCTGGGACTAGGGGATGATGGTTCAGGCGGTAATCCAAGCGATGGGGAACAGCAGATGAAGCTTCACCAGCTCAACTCTTGCTGTGGAGCCTGGTTCCTAACAGGTCCATGGACCAGTATTGATCTGTTTTGAGGGTTGGAGACCCCTGCCAAATGGTCACACACAGAGTAAGTACTATAAATGGTCACATGGTGGGGGGGATGAATCTGGAGATTGGGATGGCCATGTCCACTACAGATACTGTACATAGAGGAGATAACTAGTTAGAGATGACGGTGTAGCTCAGGGAACTCTTCTCACCGCTCTGTGGTGACCTAAATGGGAAGGAAATCCAAGAAAGAGGGAACATATATACATATAGCTGATTCCTTTTGCTGTACTGTAGAAACTAACGCAAGTTTATAAAGCAGATTTCCTGATGGCTTAGCTGGTTAAGAACCCACCTACCAGGGCCAGAGACCTGAGGGACTCATGTTCCATATCTGGGTTGGAAAGATGCCCTGGAGGAGGGCATGGCAACCCACTCCAGTATTCTTGCCTGGAGAATCCCCATGGACAGAGGAGCCTGGCAGGCTATAGTCCATGGGGTTGCAGAGTCGGACAAGACTGAAGTGACTTGGCATGCACGTACACATACTCCAATAAAAATTAATTTTAAAAAAGAAATGGTCTCATCAACTTAGCCTCCCACCCAGAATAGAATGAATTAGACCATCAAATGCTGATACACTTATGTAGGAAGAGGTACATGGGGAAAGCCTGGCATGCTGCAGTCCATGAACAACAAAGGAAGAGGTCCAGGGCATAGGGAAAGGAGAAGGAGCTCTTGAGAGCTAGAAAGCACCTGTGGCCGTGACTGAACAAAACAGGGGCAGGGTTTAGAGCAGCAAGTTCATAGCAACCCTAGAGAAGTATGGGGACCCACTGAGCCAAATTCCCTGAGGTGTGATTTACCTTCAGTCACAGGTACCTGTTGTTTTACTGTGGTTGTTTTTTTGAATATTTATTTGCTGCTCTGGGTCTTTGTTGTGGCGTGTAGGATCTAGTTCCCCAACCAGGAATGAAACCAGGGTGCCCTGCATTGGGAGCGTGGGGTCTTAGCCACTGGACACCAGGGAAGTCCACACGAACCTGTCAAGTGTACAGTCTGGTGGGTTTTAAAAAACGCACCCGGTAACCAGCACTGCTCCATGACAGACCATTCCCAACACCCCAAGAGTTCCTTGAGCCCCTTCCCAATTAACTCCCACCCCAAAAAGCAGGCAGCCTAGTGCTTTTTAAATTCAAATTAGTTGTCAAGAATCTAAAACAGATTTCTTGTAAAAATTCCAATTTCTGGGTTCTAATGGATTGACATTAGACATTAAAACTTGACAACACCGGGCCCACATTCCTAGAAGGCAGCAGTTGGCCATCTTCCTTTTTTTGACTTCACTGCGCAGCATGTGGGATCTTAGTTTCTTGACCAGGGATCAAACCTGTGTCCCCTGCAGTGGAAGGCTGGAGTCTTAACTATCGGACCACCAGGGAAGTCCCTGGCCATTGTCTCCCGAAGGCAGCTGCTTTTGAATCTGCCACTCCGGGTCCATGGTCTCTTCTGCAGGCTGACATCTTCCCAGTGCCATTCCTTTCCTGTAAGAATCCTCTGTCCCCAGGAGCCCTGGGGGTTTAGGTCCTCCAGGGCTCCTCTGCTGTTGACAAGCAATCTCCCGGTGCCTTCAGGTAGCAACAACTCCCCAGACACAACCTTGAACTTGTCAGCTCACAAAGACCCATAAATGGGGCAGGCAGGGTACCACTTTATCCGATTCTGCTCATCAGCTCTAAGGGGGAGGCCAGCCTGGCCAGTGGCATCCCCCCCTTCTTCCTGCCCATCTCACTGCAAAGCGTGAGGGCTGGTAATCAGGGCTGCCATCCATGGGGACCAGGAATGATAGCAGACTCATTTGCATATGTGACCTAAGACAGTAATTAAACCCAGGCGCCCCAGGGGTGAGGAATAAGCACATTAATTCAGGAGCAATTAAAACCCTCCAACATCACTGTCACACAGATGCCACTTCTGAGACTGGCTCCAACTGATGACAGTCACCTTTCAGCTCCCTCTTTTGGCCACCAGACTGCCACCCTGACTGCACATTCTTGCGGGGAGCAGGCTCCCCAGACTCTCCATCCTTCTATAGGATCCCTGATGCTCTTATGGACAGTTACTGTGAAAGACAATGCCTCATCTTTTCTGTGTGTGTGGCAAAATACACATAGCAAAATTTAGCATTTTAACCACTGTCAAGTGTACAATTCAGGGGCATTAAGTACATTCAAAGTTTGCATCGCTTAAGTCACTTCAGTCGTGTCCGACTCTTTGGGACCCCATGGACCTAGCCCGCCAAGCTATTCTGTCCATGGGATTCTCCAGGCAATAATACTGGAGTGCGTTGTCATTTCCTACTCCAGAGGATTTTCCCTAGGGATCGAACCTGGGTCTCCTACATTGCAGGCAGATTCTTTACCATCTGAGCCACCAGGGAAGGGACTCATATAATAGTCATCTTTTTTTTCTTTAAGATAATGGTCTTTTAAAATAATTAAAAAATTTTTAATTTATGTTTGGCTGAGTTGGGTCTTTGTTGCCACACGTGGGCTTTTTCTAGCTGTGGTGAGCAGGGGTTACTCTCTAGTTGTGGTGCGTGGGCTTCTCACTGTGGTGGCTCCTCTTGTTGCAGATCACAGGCTCAGTATTGTCACACATGGGCTTCGTTGCCCTGAGTCACATAGGATCTTTCCAGACCAGGGATCGAACTCATGTCCCTGCATTGGCATGCGGGTTCTTAATGACTAGAACATCAGGGAAGTTCCCCTGGTGTAACGTTTTAAAGGTTTATACATGTTGAAGCCAGTGTCAATACTTCCTTCCTTTTTATGGCTGAATAATGTTACATTTTATAGATATACCACATATATCCATTACTTCATTAATAGACATTTGGGTGGTTTCTCCATTTTGGCTTTGTGAGTAATGCTTCCATGGACATGGATGTACAGGTAACTGTTTTAGTCCCTGTTTTCAATTCTTTGGTGTATGGATGGATACCTAGCAGTAGAATTGCTGGGTTGTACGGTAATTCTATGTTTAACTTTTTGGGGAACTACTAAACCATTTTCCACAGCAGTTGTGCCATTTTACATTCCTACCAGTAATGTATGAAGGTTCCAATTTCTCCACATTGTTATCAACACTTACTTCCCTTTAAAAAAAATTTTTTTTTAAATTTTGGCCATTCCAGTAGATGAGAAGTGGTATCTAACTGAGGTTTTGATTTGGATTTCCCTAGTACTTTCGCCTGGAAAATCCCATGGACAGAGGAGCCTGGTAGGCTGCAGCCCATGGGGTCCCGAAGAGTCAGACATGACTGAGCGACTTCCCTTTCACTTTTCACTTTCATGCATTGG
>NW_011494861.1:4715247-4725726 GCF_000754665.1 Bison bison bison
CAGCAGCAGCAGTGTCTAATGATGTTGAACATCTTTTCACGTGCTTTTTGGCCATGTGTTTATCCTCTTTCCAAGTCACTTGGCCATTTTTCAATCAGGTTGCCTTGTTGCTAAGCCCTAGATTTCTTTATATTTTCTGGATTCTATCAGATATATGATTTTCAAATATTTTCTCCCATCCTGTAGGGTTTTTTTTTCCACTTTCTTGTAGTGTCCTTTAATGTACAAAAATTTCTAAGTTTGATGAATTCCAATTTATTTTTTTCTTTTGTTGTTTCTGTTTTGGTATCATGTTTAAGAAACCATTGTCAAATCCAAGATTATGAAGATTTGTCCTCACGTTTTCTCCTAAGAGTTTTATGGTCTTCACTCTTATTTAGGTTTCTAATTCATTTTCAGTTAATTTTTATATATGGCATAATCTAAGTGTTCAATTTCATTCTTTTGCATGTGGATATCTAGTTTTCCCAATGCCATTTGTTGAAGAGAGACTGTCTTTTCTGCATTGAATAGTCTTGGCACTCTTATTGAAAATCAACTCACTATATATACAAGTTTACTTCTGGGTTCTCTATTCTATAGGTCTATACGTCTATCCTTATGCCACTGCCACTGTTTCAATTACTTTAGCTTTATAAGACATGACCTAGCCTTTTTTGTTTTTGTTTTTGGCTTCCTTGTGTGGTTATGTGGGATCCTAGTTCCCTGACCAGGGATCGAACCTGAGCTCCATGCATTGAAGTGCAGAGTCTTAACCACTGAACCACCAGGGAAGTCCCATGACCCAGCCCTTTACATTCATCATTTCATTTACTCCTCACCAAACACTATGAAGTAGGCACTCTAATCATTCTTAGAGGCCTGAAATGTTAGGTGTCTTACCCTAAGTCACAAAATTGGTGGGTTGCAAGTTGCCCTTTGCAAGGTGACATTGCAAGTGCTCCCAGGTTGACAGACACACAAAAGGTGTGAATTCTCATGTCTTTACCTTAAAAACAACCTCCATAGCTAAGTGATGTCTTGCCAGGCCTTTGGCCACTAGGATCCCAAAACCAGGATCTTCCAGGAGGAAGAAAGTGATCCCGAGCAGCTCTCATCAAGGTGAGGACAAGGAGGTACTTCCTCCCAAAGGCCACAGACTCCTTCTGGAGACACCTGCTTACAAACTCCCTTTGCTCAAAGAGCTGAAGCTGCCCTCTTTGCACCCCAGCTAAACTTGACCTTAAAAGGAGACCTAGGACTTCTCCAGTGATCCAGTGGTTATGACTCTCCATTCCCAGTTCAGGGAGTGCAGGTTCGAACCCCGGTCAGGAAACTAAGATCCTGCATGCTATTTAACCAAAACCAGAAAAACAAAAATTTAAAAAATGAAAGAGACCCTGGAGCTGTTTGGGTTTGCCTGTCTCTGGCCATACTGCTGGGCAGGTCTTGCAAGGAAGTTTACTTCTGGCCTGCTCAACAGTCTGGGTATGTCTGCTTGTTCACGAGTTCCCTGTCTGTCAGGACACTGGGGCTACGACTCTTTGAGAAACACTTCAAGCTGAGAGGGGTTCTACCATCTCCCCTTAAATGGACAAGCACACACACACACCTGCCCCCCATGACCCTTTATCCCCCTACTGTGCTGAATTTTCCTTCAAAGCCGAAAACATCACTCAAAATGTTCAGCATCTGCTTTTTGGTCTTCCTTCAATAGGATGTAAATTTCTGGAGGATTTACTTTGCAGGAACTTAATTTTGCTCACTGCAGTGTGTCTGGAGCCAAGAATGGAGCCTGACAGAGCAGGGGCCTCAGGCATAAACAAGTGTGTGGACCAGACACTCGGTCCACATTAGCCACACTTCAGGCCACGCATGAGGTATGCAGCCACCTCTGCAGGGAGGACTCAAGCTCAGAAATTTGGGTGGGTGCTGAAAATGAAAAAGAAAGAAGGCCTTTTTTTGTTTTTGGCCACAATGTACAGCAGATGGGATCACAGTCGCCTGACCAGGGATCAAACCTGCGCCCCCTGCAGTAGAAGTGCAGAGTCTTAACCACTGGACCACCAGGGAAGTCCCAAGATTTTTTTTTTTAATTGCAGAGATTTAAAAAAAAAAATAGTGGTTGATGTCCAAGAGCATGACCTTAGAAGGAATCAGCTAAAGCAGAGGGCAAACCTGAAGAATGGAGTCCATCAGATCTTCAGATGTTTTCAAAAGGCGGGATCATTAAGAAGGTAACCCTTTGGACCTGAGTGTTCCCAAGTTTCTGGATCGTGGAGGCTGGGGCCTCCCTGGACTGTAAGACAAGAAATGTCAGCCTGGGCTGCTGGACCCCTCAGGGAACAATGATGTTTTCCAGGTTCATCCGTGTGGTGGCTTGTAAATATTTCACTTGTTTTTACATTTCATTGTATGGATATGCCACTACTAACTGATCAAAGGTTTCAAAGGTTTACACCTATGTTTCTTTCTAAGAGTTTGATAGTTTTAACACTTGCATTTAGATCTTTGACCCATCTGAATTAATTTTTGTGTAAGGTATTATATATGGATTTCGGGGGCTCCCTGGTGGCTCAGATGGTAAAGAATCTGCTTGCACTGTGGTAGACCTGGATTCGATCCCTGGGTTGCGAAGATCCCTGGTGATTCTTCAATTGCTGGACATTTGAGTGTCCCAGAAGTGGAAACACACTTTTTACCTGTTATAAATAATGCTGCTGTGTACATTTGTGCACAGGTTTTTGTGTGGACATAATTTTTTTAAGCAGAGTCCAGGAATTCTTTTTTTTCTGGCTGTGCTGGGTCTTCATTGCTGCACAAGGGCTTTCTCTAGTTACAGCGAGTGGAGGCTCCTCTCTAGTTGCGGTGCACAGGTTTCTCATTGTGGTGGCTTCTCTTGCTGCAGAGCACGGGTTCTAGGGCACACAGGCTTCAGTAGCTGTGATACACGGGCTCAGTTCCTTCGAGGCATGTGGAATCATCCTGGGCCAGTGATGGAAACCACCTCCCCTGCATTGGCAGGTGGATTCTTAACCACTGGACCACCAGGGAAGTCCTGGACATGTTTTCCTCCTCTTGGTTGTATACCTAGAAATGAAATTGCTAGGTCATATTTTTACTCTGTGTTTAACTTTTTGAGGAACCACTGAAGTATTTTCAACAGTGGCTGCACCATTTTGCATTCCCACCAACACTGGGAATTTTCCACATCCCCACCAACATTTATTTTCTGGTTTTTTGAACAGTGTTATCTTATTGAAGTTCTGATTTCATTTCCTTAACAGTTAATGATGTTGAACATCTTTTCAGTGTGCTAATTAGCAATTTGTATATCTTCTTGGAGAAATGTCTATTCAAATCATTCAGCCCATTTAAAAAATATTTTATTTGTATTTATTTATTTGTCTGTGTGGGATCTTTAGTTACAGCATGCAAAGTCTTAGTTGCAGCATGTGAGATCTAGCTCCCTGACCAGGGATTGAACCTGAACCCTCTGCATTGAGACCTTGGAGTCTCAGCTACCGGACCACCAGGGAAGTCCTGGCTCATTTCTAAATTGGTTTACATCTTTTTGTTACTGACTTGTGAAAATTCTTTATATATTCTGGATACTGTCAGATCTATGATTTGCAAATATTTCCCCCATTCTGTAGCTTGCTTCTTACTTTCTTGATAGTGTCTTTTGATACACAAAGGTTTTAATTTGGATGAAGTCAAATGTATTTATTTTTTTCTTTTCGTGCTTGTGCTTTTGGTGTCCTATTTAAAAGACAGTTGTCTAATCCCAGGTCTTGAAGATTTACACCCGTTTCCTTCTAAGAGTTTAACAGTTTTGGCTCTTAGATTTCTGTCTTGGATCTATTTGAGTTGATTTTTGTGAAAGCTGTGGCATGTGGATATCCACTGGTCCTAACACCTTTGGTTGAAAAGATGTCATTTTCACCTAAGTCATAACAACTGTCAACAGATCACTTCAAAACTGTCAGAAATGTGGTGTTTTTAGAGAATGTTTTCCAATATCATGGCCACCCAGCACACTGCCTCACCCTTGGCTGTGCTTCTTGTTATCTTAAAAAAAAAAAAAAAATATATATATATATGTATATATATATAAACCCTTAGGGTATGGTCAGGGCTGTCAAAACTGCTGCTTTAGCTGAGCTCAAACCTAGCTAGGATTGGGAAAACAAAATTCCCATGTCAGTGTGAAAACTTCAATCTGTCTGCTGCTGTGGAACTAGGACTCCAGACATGTAATACCTGGGGCCGCAGGGGTGGAAAGGACCCCAAGCCCTCCCCCAGCTTTCAGCACCCACGGAACAAGAGCAAGGTGACTCTCCATCCAACATCCTAGGGTAAAAGTCAGGTCTAGGATAGGGTGAGGCAAAAGAGGACTGCGGGGCAAAAAATGTAATGAGACTCTTGATCCTGCTCTCTTATCCTGTCTGCTCCATGGGCAGAAGGTAAGCTAGTAGTTCCAGTAGTCAGGTACAGAGAGCTGGCCCATAAAGTAGGCTGAGCACCAAAAATTTGATGCTTTCGAACTGTGGTGGTGGAGAAGATTCTTGAGAGTCCCTTGGACAACAAGGAGATCAAACCAGTCAATCCTAAAGGAAATCAACCCTGAATATTCTTTGGAAGGACTGATGCTGAAGCTGAAGCTCCAATACTTTGGCCACCTGATGGGAAGAGCTGACTCATTGGAAAAGACCCTGATGCTGGGAACGATTGAGGGCAGGAGGAGAAGGGGGCAACAGAGGATGAGCTGGTTGGATGGCATCACTGACTCAACAGACACGAATTTGAGCAAACTCCAGGAGACAGTGGAGGACAGAGGAGCCTGGCGTGCTGCAGTCCATGGGGTCGCTAAGAGATGGACAGGAATTTGTGGCAGAACAGTCTGGGCTCTTGGGGGTGGGCTAGGGCTGCTTTTAGCCACCAGGGGGCACTGCGGGAGCTGCCCTGAGCCCCTTAGTCTCTGCTTGATTCTGCCTGCTGGGCCCATCCCGCTGGCTCTAACGCTGGCCAGCCTCCCAGCTCTCCCCTCCAGCCCCAGTTGACTCTACTCTGTGGCTGACTCAGGGGCCTGTGGTTGGGGCCAAGCTGGTCCAGAGCTCTGGGCAAAGCTTGGTGAGTGGAGCTGTCACTGGGTGAAGGGAAATTCCCAGACAGCAGGTCCCTTCTGCTCTTCCCTTGTTGCACAGATGCTGTGTTGAGGCCACTCCAGAGGCCACCACAGAGGCCGCTGCAGCATCAAGGGGACACGGCCCCAGGGACCTTGTCCTGGCTTGTTTTGCTCTCTGAACTTTTTAGGATGCATGTCCCTCCCTTCAATTTCGTTCATGTTGAGGACTTTTGTTCAGTCTTTCCGGGGACGAAGGAAACAAGAAGGAAACAGGCAGAGAGACACGCCTCCTGTTTTGCTGTGCTTCCCCTAAAACCAAACTCTGGGGTCAAGCCAGGGGTCTCAGCTCTCCTGCCCCAGCCTCCCGGGGCCTCAGCCCAGCATGGCCATGTTGGGTGTCACCGGAAAAACAGCATAGGAGCACTGGGGTGGCTCTTTCTGGGCAATGCCAGCAGGCAGGCTGGGAAGGAGCAGGGCCCAGATGGCTGCACGGGGAGGACGAGTCCAGGAGCACCTGCCCCTGAGGAAACCACCGGCCCCTGGACGCCTCTGTGCTCAGACGGCAGTTTGAGCTGGGAATTTCCCATACCGTGAGTGACAGCACCTGTTTCCAGGGGTGCCCTGGGGTTGGGTTTCTGGCCTCGAAGTCTGCTCTGCTTTGCTGTCTGTTCCTCTCTGATTTCATTCAGGGAGAAGCAGCAGTGACTTGAGAGGCAGGGAGGCCTGGTGTGGGGAGGGGATAGTCTGGGGTTGGGTGGGGTGGGGGTGCAGTGATCATATCCTTTAGTCTCTCCCTTCTGGCATCAGGCTCACACCTTCCCCCAGCTTTTCCAGAATGTTGGCCCCACCTTAACTGTCAACATCAGACGCAACCAGCCTCCAGACAAAAGGTGCTGAAGTACTTGACAGAAAGAGCCCGTGGCATCAGAAGATTTTTGCAGCACTTGCTTCGGCAGCACAAATACTAAAATTGGAATGACACAAAGATTAGCATGGCCCCTGCACGAGGATGACACCCAAACTGGTGAAGTGCTCCATATCTGGGGGTCATTGGTAAAGGGGTAGATGGACCTAGAATCTGTCACACAGAGTGAGGTAAGTCAGAAAATGTAGTATCAGCTATTAAAGCATGGATATGCAATCCAGAAAACTGGTACAGATGAACCTATTCCCAGGGCAGGAATAGAGACGCGGATGTATAGAACGGACATGTAGACACAGCAGGTGAAGGAGAGGGTGGGATGAACCAGGAGATTAGGATTGACATATATACACCACCATGTGTAAAATAAATAGCTAGTGTGAACCTGCTACAAAGCACAGGAAGCTCAACTCAGTGCTCTGTGATGACCTAGGGGGTGGGATGGAGGTCATAGAGGGTTATATATATATATATTTGTATATACATGTATAGCTGGGCTTCCCAGGTGGCACAGTGGTAAAGAATCCACCTACCAATGCAGGAGACTCAAGAGACTCGAGTTCAATCCCTGGGTCAGGAAGATCCCCTGGAGAAGGAAATGGCAACCCACTCTAGTATTGCCTGGAAAATCCCATGGACAGAGGAGCCTAGCAAGCTCCATGGTGCTGCAAAGAGTCAGACATGACTGAACGACTAAGCGCGCACACACACATATAGCTGATTCATTTCACCGCACGGCAGAAACCAACACAACGCTGTAAAGCAATTATACCCCAATAAGAAAGTATATAGCTGGACTTCCCCGGTGGTCCGGTGGTTAAGAATCTGCCTGACAATGCCGGGGACACGGGTCTGATGCCACATGCCAACTAAGCCTGTGTGCCACAACTACTGAGCCGGAGCTCTAGAGCCTGTGAGCAATAACTTCTGAAGCCCAGGTGCCCTAGGGCCCATGGTCTGCAACAAGAGAAGCCACTGCAATGGTGCTTGGGCTCAAGCACCACAGCTAGAGAGTAGCCCCCATTCGTTACAACTAGAGAAAGCCCATGGGCAGCAATGAAGACCCAGCGCAACCTAAAATAAATTAACTAAATTTTTAAAAATTATAATAATAAATTTAAAAAAATCTGGCTAAATTAAAAAAATAAAAGACCCTTGTCTCTGGCCAGCTCCTCCATAAGATCTAGAAATATTAGCCCTGGAGAACTCTGAATCCTGGAGCAGAAATAGAGATACTGGCCAAAAGAGCAGAGGCTTAACCCTCATTTGTCTGGCTTCCCTGATGGCTCAGATGGTAGAGTCTGCCTGCAATGAAGGAGACCCAAGTTTGATTCCTGGGTTGGGAAGATCCCTTGGAGAAGGAAATGGCAACCCACTCCAGTATTCTTGCCTAGAAAATCCCATGGATAGAGGAGCCTGGCAGGCTACAGTCCATGGGGTCGAAAAGAGTCGGACATGACTGAGTGACTTCACTTCTTTTCTCTGGCCTCAGGGGAGGCTGTGTACTAGGGGCTTGCAGTTTGGGGTGTGGCCCCTCCTGTTGAAAGAAGCCCATTTGCTCAGGTTAATCCACTGATTAACATAGGATTCATGTCTCCATTCCCACTTCAAGTGACCTTGGAATACAGAGACTTAGTAATTAACCACTGACCCCAAGTGTTGGACTCCAAAATGAAATGCCCCTGCCCTTGTGGCTGTCCTTTGTCTTAACCGCACCTGCCTAATAAGGGCGACCGACTCTATTCACAAAGCTTACTGCGCATTCATACAAGGGGGTAGGGAGCTCTTCAAGGTTGTTGGCACAGGGGATTTGGAACAAAGTCCCCCGATAAACTGTACATAGACTCGGGGTGACATGTCATCAGACAGCCCTTGAGATCTTGGGGTGTAGCTTTTGCCAGAAATGATGTCTGGGACTTCACTGGCTGTCCAGTGGTGAAGACTCCATGCTTCCAATGCAGGGCGCACGGATTTGACACCTAGTCAGGGAAGTGAGATCCTGTCTGCTGCACAGCGTGGCAAAAAAAATTTTTTTAATTTAAAAAAGAAATGATGTCTGTTTCCCACAAGCCCACAACAGAGCAGCTGCATTTGTCAAACCAACAGTGATGCTGGAAATTCATGCAGGCACTTCCACAGACTAGCTCCCTCCCTTGATCTCTTTTTCTCTGTAAGGGATTTCTCCTCCACCCCCTCTTCTTCCTCCTCCACCCCTAGACGTTACAAGGAAACATCTGTGAGATAACAAAAAATAATAAAAGTTTACAAGATACCAAGCTTATAAAGTTTTGTGTACAAGCCCCTGTCATGGTTCCTTCCTCCTCTGAGGTGGTGGATGGAAGCTTTGCTCGCTTGCCTCTAGCTGTCTCCTTCCTAGAAGGACGAGGAGCCCCTAGGGTGACCGCAGAGGAGGTGGCAGGAAACACACGGAGGGCACCCTGGGCTCTGCTGAGGGTCCCACACTCCCTGGGGCTGATTTGATCCAAAGGAGAAAGCAAAGGCCAGTGCTTGTTCACCTGGCCTCTTCTTTCTTCTTTTTTTTTAAAATTAAATTATTTATTTGGCCGGGCTGGGTCTTAGCTGTAGCATGAGGGATCTAGTTCCCTGACCAGGGATTAAACCCAGGCCCCCTGCATTGGGAACGCAGAGCCTTAACCACTGGACCACCAGGGAAGTCCCCTTCTTAGTTTTTTTAAGCACCTGGGTCAGGACCTTGTTAGGGACTGAATTTTATTTTATTTGGCCACATCACAAGGCTTGTGGGACCTTAGTTCCCAGACCAGAGATGGAAACCGGGCCCTTGGCAGTGAAAGCATGGAGTCTTAATCACTGGACTGCCAGGAAATTACCAGGGGCCTGATTTTTTTTTTTAAGACATACCTTAAAAAAAATTATTTATGTGTGTATTTATTTTTGGCTGTGCTAGGTCTACATTGCTGTGTGGGTTTTCTCTTATTGCAGAGAGTGGGGCCTGCTCTTCATCTCAGCGCTCAGGGTTCTCATTGCAGAGGTTTCTCTTGTTGTAGAGCTTGGATTCTGGGCTGCAGGGACTCAGTAGTTGTGGTGGAAGGGCTTAGTTACTCCAAGGCATGTGAGGTCTTCCTGGACCAGGGATCAAACCCGTGTCCCTTGCATTGGCAGGTGGATTTACTGGACCACCAGGGAAGTCCTAGGGGGTAGATTTTAAAGGTAAACACAGTTTATGGAGCAGAGACAAGCTGAAGCTAAGTACTATTGTATTGTTTAGTTGCTAAGTTGTGTCCAACTCATTTGCGACCCTGTGGACTGTGACCCTCCTGGCTCCTCTGTCCATGGCATTCTCCAGGCAAGAATACTGGAGTGGGTTGCCATTTCCTCCTGTAAGGGATCTTTCCTATTCAGTGATCAAAGCCGAGTCTCCTGAATTGGCAGGCAGATTCTTTACCACTGAGTCAACTGGCAAGCCAAAATACTGCTGAAGTATACATCCTGGGGAGGGCTGGGATGGTGCTTCAGAGGCTTGATGGACCAGCTGGTGGCAGTGTGGAGTCTGGAGAGATCACGGATTTAGAGTCCGCTTGGTTCAGGACTTTTCATTTGCAAATGTCAGTGAGCAATTCAAATCTCAAACCAAAAACAGAGAAGGCAATGGCACCCAACTCCAGTACTCTTGCCTGGAAAATCCCATGGATGGAGGAGTCTGGTGGGCTGCAGTCCATGGGGTCGCTAAGAGTCAGACACAACTGAGCGACTTCACTTTCACTTTTCACTTTCATGCATTGGAGAAGGAAATGGCAACCCACTCCAGTGTTCTTGCCTGGAGAATCCCAGGGATGGGGGAGCCTGGTGGGCTGCTGTCTATGGGCTCGCACAGAGTCAGACACGACTAAAGTGACTTAGCAGCAGCAGCAGCAAACCAAAAAGAACATTTACTGGCTTATGGCTTCAGGCAGGGCTGGATCCAGAAGCTGAAAGACTGTCACCAGTACTCAGTAGCTCTCCATCTCTCCACTCTGCTGTCCTGTGCTGGCTTTACCCACTGTCAGGCTCTCCAGGCTTGGCGGCCCCCACATGTTTATGTTCAGCTCAGCTGCCCCAGCTTTCCTCTCCCAACTGTTCGAGCCAAAATCCTAAGCCTGATTCTTATTGGCTTGAATTGGGTCACGTGCCCATCTGTAAGCCAATCATTGAGGGTGAAATTACTTCCTGGGCCTGAGTCACATGTTTACCCCAGATTCTGGGACCAGGTTAGTCTCACTCAACAGTGTGAGCTGGGACCTCCCCAGTGGCCCAGTAGCTAAGACTCTGGACTCCAAATGCTGCTGGTTGGAGTTTAATCCCCGGTCAGGAAACTAGATCTCACATGACGCAACTAAGAATTTCCACACTGCAACTAGAGATTCTGAATGCTGCAACTAAGACCCAGCACAGCCAAATAGATAAATATTAAAAAAAAAAAAAAAAAAAATGC
>NW_011494861.1:4725826-4729397 GCF_000754665.1 Bison bison bison
CAAGAGAAAAAAAAAAATGCCAACACAATATGAACTAAAATTAAGGGGCATTTCCCAAAGGAAGATGCAACTAGAAAAAGGGTGAATGGATGGTAGGCAAAAACTTCACAGACTCTCTCAGAGCAGCAACTTCTGCCACCACCTGGCTGTGTGACTTTGTCCAGGCCCCTTATCTTCTCTGAGCCTCAGCTGGAAACACAACTTGTTTCAGTCTTCATGTCCTTTCCTTTATAAAAACAAGGATGTGACAGAGGTATCCTGGGGCTCCTACTGTATTTGAAACCTCCATTGGACTAGATTATGAGGTGATTTATTAAGAATTCGGTTCCTTTGGCCTTGATAAGCAAAGGATGAGGAAGAGGAATGGAAACAATGATGCTGGCAAAGCATCAGAGTTTGCTTCCCCTTACGTTTCCTTAGAAGCGTTCAGCAAAGGGAAGGACAAAGTGGAGCCCGGATGCGCAGGAGACCCAGCTCAGGGCACAGGGGAGCAGGCAGCCCTGTCAAGGTCCTGGCCTGGCTGAATTTGTGTTAGAATCTCAATTCACCCTCTGGGGCCTTGGAGCACTCAGAGCTGAGCACAGATGGAGTCTGGCACCTCCATCTGGCCCTCTGTTCTTCTTGGGAAGGCCTGAGCCAAGGGGTCCTTACCTGTTTGCAAGGCATCTGGACAAGGTAGCATGTTGGTTTCAGGGTCCCAGGCACAGCTGGTCCCTGAGCACAATTCTGAGAGGTGGCTGCTTTCCCTTGGAGCCCTCAGGGCACTGCTGGAGGCTGGCCTGTGTGCAACTGACAGCTGACCTATTTATGAGTAACCTTTCTTTACCACCACTCTGCTGGTAACAAGGCTGGATGCATCTTGGTTCAGAAGAGGTGAGGGACGACCCATCACTCCTTCTGTTTCCCAGTGACTCAAAACCGGTTTGCCTGGAGCTGTGAATAAAACCCCAGATTCTTCCAGCTACTCCTCCCAACATCTCTCTTCTCTTCCTGGCATCACTTATAGGAGGGTTTCTTTGCTGTTATGTTTATCACAGTTTCCTATAGAGTTGTTTTTAAAAATTTTTATTGGTATACAGTTGACCTACGGTGCTTTGTTAGTTTCAGGTGTACAGTAAAGAGAATCTGTTATACATTTACATATATCTCTTTTTAAAATTCTCTTCCCATATAGGTCTTTACAGAGTATTGAGTCCAGTTCCCTGTGCCATAGAGTGAAGTGAAGTGAAGTCACTCAGTCGTGTCCAACTCTTTGCGACCCCATGGACTGTAGCCTCCAGGCTCCTCTGTCCATGGGATTTTCCAGGCAATAGTACTGGAGTGGATTGCCATTTCCTTCTCCAGGGGATCTTCCCGACCCAGGGATTGAACCCAGGTCTCCCACCTTGTAGACAGACGCTTTACCGTCTGAGCCACCAGTGCCATACAGTAGGTCCTTATTAATTATCTATTTTATTATTATACTGTATATATGTCAATCCCAATCTTCCAATTTATCCATCCCCTCTCCCATAGAGTTTTATTCTCAAAGTGTATCAGAGTGACCTTTCCTGAACAGTCACTAGCCATCACATGCATGCATGCTGCATGCTATGTCGCTCAGTGCTATGTCGCTCAGTCATGTATGACTCTTGTGTCCCCATGGACTGTTGCCAGCCAGGCTCTTCTGTCCATGGGATTCCCCAGGCAAAAATACCAGAGTGGGTTGTCATTTCCTACTCCAGGGGATCTTCCCAACCCAGGGATGAAACCTGTGCTCTTCTGTCTCCTGCATTGGCAGGCAGGTTCTTTACCTCTTGCGTCACCTGGGAAGCCCCTAAGCCAATACACTACAACTAAAAATGGAAGAGAAAATACATGGAAACATGAACCGTTATTTAAGAGAAAAAACTGACCACCCTTCTGGTTCCAGTTACTAGGGGGTCTTTGCTCTGCTGAGCTCACTGTGTCTGCTCCCAGAGGACTCAGCCCACCATCCCTCTAACTGTTGGTCTTTGGGACCCACTTCATGACTTTCCATCTGTTGCCTCCCACCAACTCTCTGCCACCTCAGTCCTCAGTCCACAGCTGGGGGTGGGGGTGCAAGGCAGTAGCACCATCCCTGAAACAATGTTTGCAAGTCAGATGGTGGCTGCGGCCATGAAATTCAAAGAAACTTGCTTCTTGGAAGGAGAGCTATGGCAAAACTAGGCAGCGTATTAAAAAGCAAAGACATCATTTTGCTGACAAAGGTCCGTATAGTCAAAGCTGTGGTTTTCCCAGTAGTCGTGTTCAGATGTGAGAGTTGGACCATAAAAAAGGCTAAGCACTGAAGAACTGATGTTTTCAAATTGTGGTGTTGAGAGTCCCTTGGACTGCAAGGAGATCAAAGCAGTCAATCATAAAGGAAATCAGTCCTGAATATTCATTGGAAGGACTGATGTTGAAGCTGAAGCTCCAATACTTTGGCCACCTGATGGGAAGAGCCAACTCATTGGAAAAGACCCTGTTGCTGGGAAAGATTGAAGGCAAAAGGAGAAGGGGGAGGCAGAGGATGAGACAGTTAAACAGCATTACTGACTCAATGGACATGAGTTTGAGCAAACTCCAAGAGATAGTGGAGGACAGGGAAGCCTGGTGTGTTGCCGTCCCTAGGGTTGCAAAGAGTTGGACACAACTCAGTGGCTAAGCAACAGCATGACTTACCTTTGTTCAAATATTGACAGGTCACAAAGCTCATTCACTACACTATCTGTTCTACTTAGCCCACCAGTAACAGTGGTGGTGGGGGTGGTGGTTTAGTCACTAAGTCGTGTCTGACTCTTGCGATCCCATGGACAGAAGAGATTGGCAGGTTACAGTCCATGGGATTCTCCAGGCAAGAATACTGGAGTGGGTTGCCATTTCCTTATCCAGGGGATCTTCCCAACCCAGGAATCAAACCCAGGTCTCCTGCATTATAGGAGGACTCTTTACCAACTGAGCTACAAGGGAAGCCCACCGGTAACAGTGGTTCCTACCATTTTTACTTCTTTTTTCCTGGAGTATTGGCTGAAGGAACTGATTGACAAAGGACTTGAGTTAGTTAGAAATGGGTTAAAGTTTGTGATCTCTGTAGTTCCGCCTTTGGGTGAACTGGTCCACTAGTTAAGGAAGCAAGATAGGATCTTGAAAGTCTTGAACTATTTATATCTGCGCTTTTCTTTTTCTGGCTTCCTTTGCAACTCCTCCCTTAAGAGAAGGCATCAGAGTTGCTGGAGGCACAGAAGGAAAGCAAATGCGGAGAAACAATCAATAGCCCCTCGGGCCGGACTCAGCAGGAAAAAATCTAGGGAAGCAGCAGAGTCACAGTGAGAGACTCAGGAAAGAGGAGGAAGAAAGAAGGCTCCCCCTTAGGTATGCTCAGACCAAGGGAAAGTCCACCGGGGCTGGGGCAGGAGGGAAGAATGGGGCGGGGGGTGACCTGCGCAGAGGTGGTGGAGCAGAGGTGCAGAGCAGGTCAGTCCCCGGGAGACCCTCCCTGCAAGTACTGGCCCTCCCCTACTCACCCTCAGTTGACAGTGTGATGCATCTGGTATTGGGGGGGGGGGGG
>NW_011494861.1:4729497-4747288 GCF_000754665.1 Bison bison bison
CCAAGGTCAAGGTGTCGGCAGGCCTCTGGTCTCTACCTCAGGCTCTGGGGAGGATGCTTCCCGGCCTCTTCTACGTGCTAGCATCCTTGGTGGTCCTAGGCTTGCAGCTGCATCACCCAAACCAACCTCTGCCTCCATCATCACAAAGCCTTCTCCTTCACGGACATCTCTAAATCTCTCCTTAAAAGAACACCAGTCACTGGATTTAAGGCCCACCCTATTCCAGTATGACTTCATTTTTACTTTCATTTTTTGAATGTGTTTTTATGTTATTTTTTGGCCTCATCGAGAGGCATGTGGGAATCGAAGTTTCCTAACCAGGGACTGAAACTGTACCCCCTGCCTTGGAAGCATGGAGTCTCAAATATTTATTTTTATCTATTTATTTATTTGGCTGTACTGGATATTAGCTGTGGCATGCAGGCTGTTAGTTGTGTGGGATCTAGTTCCCTGACAAGGGATCAAACTCGGGCCCCCTGCACTGGGAGCATGGAGTCTTAACCACTGGACCACCCGACCTAATTTAGGAAAAAAAATTTAAGACATTTTAAAATTGAAATATTTTTGATGTACAATATTATATAAGTTACAAGTGTACAATGTAGTGGTTTGCAATGTTTTAAGTTTATACTCCACTTGCAGTATTATGAAATATAGGCTACATTCCCTGTGTTGTGTAATATATCCTTATAGCTTATTTTTTACATAATAGTTTGTATCTCTTAAGCCCCTGGGGCTTCCCAAGTGGCACAGTGGTAAAGAATCTGCCTGTTAGGAGATGCAAGAGACGTTAGTTTGATCCCTGGCTTGGGAAGATTCCCTGGAGAAGGAAATGGTAACCCACTACAGAATTCTTGACAGGAAAATTCCATGGACAGAGGGGCCTGGTGGGCTACAATCCGTAAAGTCTCAAAGAGTCAGACATGACTGAGCAACTGAGCAACTGAGCACGTACCATACCAAACCCCTACCCCTCGTTGCTCCACCCCTTCCCTCTTCCCACTAGTAACCACTAGTTTGTTCTCTACGTCTGTGGGTATGCTTCTTTTTTTGCTATATTCACTAACTTGCTGTATTTTTTAGATTCCACACATAAGTGATGCTATATCATAGTATGACCTCCTGTTAACTTGACTGTATCTGCAAAGAGCCTATTTGCAAATGAGGTCACATTCACAGGTTCTGGGGGCTGGGATTAGGTCATGCATTTTAGGGGAGAGGGACACAATTTAATCTACACCAGGGCCCTTCAGGGCCCTGCTGAAGCTAAAACTCCAATACTTTGGCCACCTGATGAGAAGAACTGACTCATTGGAAAAGACCCTGGCTGGGAAAGATTGAAGGCAGGAGGAGAAGGGGATGACAGAGGATGACATGGTTAGATGGCATCACCAACTCAATGGATGTGAGTTAGAGCAAGCTCTGGGGGTTGGTGATAGACAGGGAAGCCTGGCGTGCTGCAGTCCATGGGGTTGCAAAGACTTGGACACAACTGAGAGACTGAACTGAACTGAGGGTCCTTCAGGGAGAAGAGGACAAATGCCAATGTCCTGGGGCACCCAATCTAGCAGGCTAGGCTTGTGTGAATAACAACATGGAGGCCAGTGTGGCTGGAGCAAAATGGGCCAGGATGAGAGAAGCCGGGAATGAAACTGGAGGAAAAACACACGTAGATCAAGGAGCACTTTGTAGGCCCCTGGTTAATCCTCTGGGTTTTCTCTGACCTACTTGGAGGCCAGTGGGGGAGTTTATTGGAAGGACTGATGCTGAAGCTGAAACCTCAATACTTTGGCCACCTGATGCGAAGATCTGACTCATTGGAAAAGACCCTGATGCTGGGAAGGATTGAAGGCAAAAGGAGAAGAGGGTGACAGAGGATGAGATGGCTGGATGGTATCACTGACTCAGTGGACATGAGTTTGAGCAAACTCCGGGAGATGGTGAAGGACAGGGAAGCCTTGTGTTCTGCAGTCCATGGGGTCACAGAGTCAGTCACAACTGAATGATTGAACCGCAAGGCAAATCTTACTAAGTTTTAAAACCATCCATCTTGTGGCTCTAATGAGGATAGACTGTCAGAGGTGAGGAGACAAGTATGAGGAAACTAAACCAAGATCCAGGTGAGAAATGGCAGCTTCTGGATGAGGGCAGAAGCCCTGGAGGTTGTTAGACATGCTCAGAGCCTGTTTCTATGTTCAAGGCAGGATTGATTCACTCACAGAGTCCATGTGGGGTATGTAAGGAAGGGAGTCAAGGACGATTCCAGGGGCTTCCTGGTGGTCTGGTGGTTAAGACTCTATACTTCCCCTTGCAGTTTGATCCCTGGTTGAGGAACTAATATCCCACATGCCTCAATACATGACTGAGGGGAAAAAAAAGAAAAGGATGATTCCAAGAGATACTATACTGCTTTGGGAGACATCTCCTATGTTCTCTTTGCTGCAAGTAATAATAAATCCTTCTTTCTCCTGATTAAGAAAAAAAAAAAAGGATGAGTTGATGATTCTTGCCTTGAACAACTGGAAGGATGGAGTAGCTATCAAGTGAGATGAGGAAATGCAAGAAAGGAGCAGGCTTGAAGAAATGAAAGCTTAGCTTGATCTGGACCCTTGTAAATGTAACATGCCCATTTGACTTCCATGTAGGCATATATGAGTCTCCAGTTCTGGGAAAAGGTCTGGGCTGGACATATACATTTAGCAATGGTTAGTGTATAGTTTCATTTGTTTCTTTTTCAGCCATGCCATGAAGGATCTTAGTTCCCTGACCATATATCAAACCCTTGCCCCCTGCAGTGGAAGCCTGGACCCCTAACCACTGTACCACCAGGGAAATTCCTGTATGTTTTCATTTACAGTTGTAAGTGCAGATGTAGCACCCAAGTTGTGAGTGTAGAGAGACAAGAGAAGAAAGCTGAGGTCTGGGCCTTGGGCAATTCAATGTTTGGAGATGGGGAGACTAAAAAGAAAAGCAGTTCCCAGATTTCCGCCCAGTTTAAATATTTGTTTAAAAATAATTAAATAAATATTTGTTTAACTTTTTAGATAATTGAAATTGTATTTTGTGCGGGGTGAGAAATAAGATTCCACGCTGATTTCTACCTCCCTGCCCCCTGGAAAGTCACAGTAAATAACCTTTATCTGGAAGGACTCTTCCAGGTCTAATCCCCCAGCTTAATAATTATGGATGGACCATTCTGCCATGTATCCATGTATTCACTGGTAAAATTGCAAGTACTGAACCAAAGTAATTCAAGATGACCCATTCAAATCTGTTCTCAGAAATGCAGTGCAGCTTATTTACCAACCTCAGAAGAGTGCCATGCAGTTAGTGAAATGCCAAGCATTAGCAGGCTTCCAAGGTACCTGCTAGATCCTAAATGATGCTCCGCTCCCAGGAAAAAGGCTGGTATGGAAAGGGAACAAATATTTGTGCAATAGACCAATTGTTACAGATGGTTCAGACATTCTTATCTTTTGTGAATAAGTAAAAGTTCTGATTTTGAGTTGAGATGTGAATAAAGAATGCTCTTTATCTTAACTCTTAAGAGTTAAGATGCTCTTTTTAATGAGCCTCAAAAGTTGACTTGTGTTCCTCCATAAGGAACAGGTTGACAAAAGGGGATATCAGCCAGAATCTCGATGATCTGGCTAGTGTATCCCTTGTGCATTTCCTCAGTGCAAGGAACCATCCTATAGATGTTAACTGCACCTTATTCTTTTGGATGATTTATTGCATTTATATAATTCCTTTAGAATTTTTGTGCTTTTGATTGATATCATTAGAAACACAAAATATTTTATTACAGAAAATACCTTCTAAGATTTTTTACATTTCTTTAGCTTTCCTTTTTTTTATATGAAGGCTCTTATGAATGAACATTAATGACAAGGAGATGGATTATTGATTTCTGAGGTTTATATTGAAGGTAATATGATTTTAAACATGAGTTTGCCACATTAGAATGGATATAGCATTTATCTGAAAAGGTGATAATTATTTGAAACAAGGAAATGCTGAAGGGTATCAGCATTTAAGGTTAACAGTCAGACACGACTTAAGCAACCTCTCACACATCTGGTCAAACCAATGAAGCATTTGTAATCTAAAGATTCCATATCCTGAGTCAGATCTTTGTCAACAAATAATGGTAACACAAAGATATCTGTGAAATTATTTATAAATTAGCCAAGTTAAGAGTGAGCCAAATGATCCTATAAAGACTATAACCTTTTAGATAAGCACTATTAAATAATGAACTGTAAAACAGAGAGAACCATAATATATAGATGGGTAATGATTATAATGAACATTCTTAATAGTCTTGGCATCCATCAGAAAACCTATAACTTCGATGACATAGTGAAGAGACTGTTCTGGACTCAAACCAAAATAATTAAATGGTAATATTTTACCAGATAAAAACCAAGAATGAACTACTTTTTATTGCTGCAAGGTATAAACAGAATTCATAAGAAGGGATTTTGACGAATATGCAATTAAATCGCACTCAGGGGAAAGAACTTCATTGGCTGGAAGCAGTTTCTGCATTTGTGAATTTGAAGGTGAACCAATACACTTTTTGGAAGAGAAATTTCCTTTTCCAGAAACAGCCAGGACCTCTTTTTGTTGTGCCACCAAATATACAAAAATAAGAGATGAGTTATTTCAAACATTTGTTCAATTGAAGTTTTTTAGAAAAATGTTTTCATGCTGCATAGTTTGGCGTTTAGCTGAGAAGTCAATCTGCTAATTTTCACTGCTCAGAATCCTCTAAAAATAATGTGATTTGGGGAAGTGTAGCTGATTAATGGCCATGAACTTGCAAAGACAAACAACTGATACTTGATTCTCATGAAACTGAATATCAGATAGTTGGAGGGAAAACAACAACATTTATAAGTTTCATATCTTCTTAAAAAAATTCATTTATTTATTTACTGTGCTGTGCTGGGTCTTAGTTGTGGCATGTGGGATCTAGACCCCTGATTAGGGATTGAACCTGAGCCCCTGGCATTGGGAGCATGGAGTCAGCCATGGGACCACCAGGCAAGTCCCTGTAAATTTCATATGCTCTATGAATATAAATATTTATATTTACTGTTTATTTCCAATTAGAAATACCTTAGTTACCTAGAGCTGAATTTAGTCCTTGAAGGTTTATCCAATATGTGCTCAAATATTAAAATATTTAGAATCGTATATGTCATTGTTTCAGGGTTCATATTTATATGAACATTTGGTGATTCTGGAGAAGAGAGAAAGAGCAAAAGGGGCAGGATCTCTGCCTCTTGGTCCCCTGTCCCTTACCTCCAGCCCTAAATTATTCTGTAACTTGATAGCTACTGCAGGCAGAGGTCATTTTTTATGTGACTTTTTAATGAATTGGCTGTTTCATGCACAGCTATTTTCATGTCATGAGACAGTGGAGTGAAAGGTTCAAGGCTGAGGGAGGTCCCATCCACTCATCAGCAGAGTCATGTAGAAATCCTTGTTCTTAGCAGGAAAAAGAGAAGCAGCTTGATTTCAAAGTTCTCACTCAGCAGAGAGAGTAAGCCTCTAAGTCAGCACCCCTTGGATGACCTTTCCCTCATGCAGTAGTGTGTCATCCTTTTCTGAATCTTGGACCCTCTTTGAAAACCCAAGAAGCATTATGGAGCCACCTATTGTTAACAGCCAACTCACTAGAAAAGATCCTGATGCTGGGGAAGTTTGAGGGCAGAAGGAAAGGGGGGCGACAGAGGATGAGATGGTTGGATGGCGTCATCAACTCAGTAAGTTTGAGTTTGAGCAGACTCCAGGAGATAGCGAAGGACAGGGAAGCCTGGTATGCTGCACTCTGTGGGGGTCTCAAAGAGTTGGACACCACTTAGTGACTGAACAACAACTACAAGAGAGTGCGTATGTCAGGCACTCACACAGACACACACACACATGCATGTGTGTACACACACACGCACATCCACATTTTCTTCATATAATATCTGGGGCTCTGTGACATCAGAATCAGATGTCTTCCCTGGTGTTTCAGTGGTTCAGAATCGCCTTGCAATGCAAGGGACACCATTTTGATCCCTGGCTGGGGAAGATTCCACGTGCCATAGAGCAACTAAACCCGTGTGCCACAACCACAACAAAGCCCACATGCCACAACTACTGAAGCCCAGGTACCTAGAGCCTGTGCTCCGCAGGAGAAGCCACTGCAAGGAGAAGCCCGTGCACAGCCTCTGCTCACCACAACTAGAGAAAGGCTGCATGGAGCAAGAAAGACCCACCACAGCCAAAAATAAGTAAATAAATATTTTTTTTAAACCACAAGAATCAGATGTTTCCTTAGATGTAGAAGAAAAGCATTTGTTCCTGGCTTAAAATGTGAACCACACTCTTTAAATCACTTTTTAAAATAAACAAGTGTGGGACTTTCCTGGCAGTCGTGTGGCTAAGACTCCAGGCTCCAATGCAGGAGGCCCTGGTTCGATCCCTCGTCAGGGAACTAGATTCCATGTGCTGCAATTAAGACAGAGTGCAGCCAAAAAAATAAATAAAATATTTAAAATACACGAGTGCTGTGCACAAGCCCACTTAAAGGACTTGTGCTTGACTCACAGATATGGAGAACAGACTTGTGGTTGTGGATGAGTTTGGGCTTAGCAGATGCAATCTATTATATATAGAATTGGATAAACAATAAAGTCCTACTGTATAGCACAGGGAACTATATTCAACATTCTGTGATTAAACCATAATGAAAAGAATATGAAAAAGAATATATATGTGTAACTGAATCACTTTGCTGTACTGCAGAAATTAACACAACACTGTAAATCAACTATACCCCTACAAAATTAAAAAAAGAAAGGACCTGTGCTTAATGATGTTACAAAGTCTAGACCAGCATCTAGTCTGAATTAATAGGTGGTTTCACACCATTACTTATATTTTGCGCTTCTGTAAACATTTGTTCTGTGGCTCTGTGATTCTAGCAACACTCACCAGGGAGTGGGGAAGCTGATGAGAGAGGCCAATTCCCCATTGCTGAGCCTGTTTCCTGATCGAGAACAAAGACAACATTTGGATTAGTCAGCAGTTCTTAGAGTGAGGTCTTAAAGGACCCTTATTGGGGTCTGTGGGGTTAAAACTATTTTTGCAACAAACTAGGGTATGATTTGGTTAAACTGAGGGAATTGGTGATGGACAGGGAGGCCTGGCGTGCTGCGATTCATGGGGCTGCAAAAAGTCGGACACGACTGAGCAACTGAACTGAACTGAGGATACAATTTGCCTTTTTTCAGTCCCATCCAATGGGGAGTATGCAGTGGAGTTTCCCAGAGGCTATGTGACCTGTGATGATGCTATCATTCTGACATCCAAAGGAATGTGCATTTGTAGATTCTTTGAATTCAAAATTTCTTTTAATATTTTGAGTATCTATTTGGCTGTGATCTTCCATCTTCATTGTGGTGTGTGGGATCTAGTTTCCTGACCAGGGATTGAACCCTGGCTCCCCATATTGGGAGCATGGCATCTTCACCACTGGACCACCAGGGAAGTCCCATATTTGTGTATTCTTATGTTTCAAAGACAGTGGATACAATTCATATTGGAGAGAAAAAACCTACCTAAACAAAAGCTCTTAGCATCACTCTAGTAGCTTCCTGGGACTATTGCAACAAAGGACCACAACCTGGATGGCTTAAAATGACAGATATTTATTATCTTGCAGCTCTGGAGTCTAAAAGTCCAGTATGAAGGTATTGGCCAGGTTGGTTCCCTTTGAGAGCTGTGATAGAGACTGTTCCATGCTTCCCTCTAGCTCTGGTGACTGCCAACAATCTCTGTGATTCTCAGCTTGTAGACACAGCATGAGCCCTCTGCCTCCATCCCTCTGATGTTCTCCCTGAGTATCTGTGTTTTCACATGGCCATCTTCTTATGAGGACATGGGTCATATTGTACAAGGTACACACCCTACTCCAGTATGTTGTTCAGTCACTAAGTTGTGTCTGACTCTTTGTGACTCCACGGACTGCAGCACTCCAGGCTTCCCTGTCCTTCACTATCTCCCAGAGTTTGTTCAAATTCATGTCTCTTGAATCGGTGATGCTATCTAACCATCTTATCCTCTGTCATTCCCTTCTCCTCCTGCCCTCAATCTTTCCTAGCATCAGGGTTTTTTCCAGTGAGTAGGCTCTTCACATCAGGTATACAAAGTATTGGAGCTTCAGCTTCAGCATCAGTCCTTCCAATGAATATTCAGGGTTGATTTCCTTTAGGATTGATCAGTTTGATCTCCTTGCTGTCCAAGGGACTTTCAGTAGTCTTCTCCAGTACGACAATTAGAAAGCATCAATTCTTTGGTACTCAGTCTTCTTTATGGTCCAACTCTCACATCTGTACATGACTACAGGAAAAACCAAAGCTTGGTCTATACAGACCTTTGTCAGTAAAGTGAGGTCTCATCTTTTTCTTTTTTCTTTTCCAGGAGAAGGAAGGATTTATTAGTACTTACAGCAAGTGAGAACACTACCACCGCAGAGCTTTTCTAAAGCAGTGTCTTGCAGTATGACCTCATCTTAATTAGTTGTCTCTGCAATGACCTTTCTTCCAAACAAGGTCACATTCTGAGGTGGCAGGGGTGAGGATCTCAATATCTTTTCTGAAGGACACAATTCAACCCAAAACAGTCACTGATAATATTTAAGTTTCTGAAACCACCGTCTGATGAGTGGGGGTTCTACAGTCATGAGGCATTATGAGATTCTAAGATAAATTTTCATGGATTTGAAATACTTGGCTTCTGTTAAGTTTGTACTTTTCTCACCTTGCTTATATGCAGAGTACATCATGCAAAATGCCTGGTTGGATGAATCACAAGCTGGAATCAAGATTGCCAGGAGAAATATCAGCAACCTCAGACATGCAGATAACACTTTAACAGCAGAAAGTGAACAGGAACTAAAGAGCCTCTTGATGAAGGTGAAAGAGGAGAGTGAAAAAGCTGGCTTAAAACTCAGCATTCAAGAAACTAAGATCATGGCATCTGGTCCCAACACTTCATGACAAATAGATGGGGAAAAAGTGGAAACAGTGACAGATTTTATTTTCTTGGGCTCCAAAATAATTGCAGATGGTGACTGCAGCCATGAAATTAAAAGATGCTTGCTTCTTGGAAGGAAAGCTATGACAAAACTAGACAGCATAATAAAAAGCAAAGACATCACTTTGCCAACAAAGGTCCATATAGTCAAAGTTATTGTTTTTCCAGCAGTCATGTACAGATGTGAAAGTTGGACAATAAAGAAGGCTGAACCCCAAAGAATAGATTCTTTCAAATTGTGATTCTGGAGAAGACTTTTGAGAGTCCCCTGGACATCAGGAGAGCAAAACCTAAAGAAAATCAACCGTGTATATTCATTGGAAGGATTGATGCTGAAGCTGAAGCTCCAATACTTTGGCCACCTGATCTGAAGAGCTGACTCATTGGAAAAGACCCTGGAAAGATTTAGGGCAGAAAGAGAAGAGGGTGACAGAGGATGAGATAGCATCATGGACTCAATGGACATGAATCTGAGCAAACTCTGGGAGACTGTGAAAGGCATGCTGCAGTCCATGGGGTCGAAAAGATGGGACAGGACCTAGTGACTGAACAACAACAACATCTTGCTTTTAGGGATATTTGTATGTTTACATTATCCTGAGGATCTAGTAAACATACACATCCTTGACTAGATAAGACAATTGCTGTTGTCATTCATAGGAACCATTTTATTGATTTGTAGATGTTTATATTTACCTCAGAGATCAAAATATCAGTTTAAAAAAAAAGTGACATAAACTGAATGTATAGCTGTCAACAGTGCCCCCGGTGATTAGAAGCACTGATACCAAAGTCTTTGCATGGGGACTGAAGTCAGATAAAAGATTCTCCACTCTGAACAGGGATACATTTCAAAGGGGCTCTCTAGGTGGCTCAGTTCAGTTCAGTTCAGTAGCTCAGTAGTGTCCGACTCTTTGAGATCCCATGGACTGCAGCACACCAACTGCTGGAGTTGTCCATTGCCAACTCCCAGAGTTTACTCAAACTCCTGTCCATTGAGTCAGTGATGCCATCCAACGTCTCATCCTCTGTCATCCCCTTCTCCTCCTGCCTTCAATCTTTCCTAGCATCAGGGTCTTTTCAAATGAGTCAGTTCTTTGCATCAGGTGGCCAAAGTATTGGAGTTTCAGCTTCATCAACAATCCTTCCAATGAACATTCAGGGCTGATTTCCTTTAGGATGGACTGGTTCAGTGGTAAAGAATCCATCTGTCAATGCAGGAGATCCAGGTTGATTCCTGGGTCAAGACCCCCTGGAGGAGGAAATGGCAACCCACTCCAGTATTCTTGCCTAGACAATCCTATGGACAGAGAAGCCTAGTGGGCTACAGTTCATAGGGTCATAAGGAATTAGATATAATTCAGTGACTGAGCAATACAAATTAAACATTTCAAAGAGCTGTTTCCTAAACTGGATCTTAAATCCCATTCAGTTCAGCTTTGAGATTCTATGCAAAGCAATGGGACCTTTGTTTACTTGGAAGGGCACTTGACACTTCTCTTATCTGTTACTGAGCTTATCTAGATTGGTGAAAAGGTCTTTGTAAACTGAGCACCAGGATTTGTGTTTAAAAATGTGGAGAAGAAAGAAAATGGCTTTTTCTAATACTATGAGGAGTCTGTGATTAGCGTTTGTTTCCTTAAATTTTAAAAAAATTGAACTGTAGTTGATTTACAATATTGTTTTATTTTTGGGTGTACAGCAAAGTGATTCCTTGAATATTTTTTTTTCCTTGAATATTTAAAAAAATTTTTTTTGTTAATACAGGAGATAATAGATTTTGAAAAAATTTTTTTCTTCATATTTACTTCAGGTTTTTGTTCTGTTTCATTTGTTTTTGTCTTTTTGGTCAGTTTGTTTGATTTTAGTTCCTGGCTTCCCTGCTGGCTTAGACAATAAGGAATCTGCCAGCAATGAAGGAGACCCAGGTTCAAGTACTTGGTTGGGAAGATCCCCTGGAGAAGGACATGGCAACCCACTCTAGTACTCCTGCCTGGAGAATTCCATGGACAGAGGAGCCTGGTGGGCTCAGTCCCTCGGGGTCAAAAAGAGTTGGACACAGTTGAGTGACTAACTTTCACTTTTCCCCAGGATAGAGGTGGTGATCAGTTGTCTCAAATACTGCTGATGGATCAAGAAAGTAGAGGACAGAATCACCTCTTCTTTCTAGTAATGTGGAATTCATGTTGACCTCAAGAGGAAAAGTTTTGGCGCAGAGGTTGAATCAACATGAGATTGGAGTGGATTTAAAAGAGAAGGGGACACCACCACCCACCACCACCACCACCACCACCACCACCACCCCACCACCCACCAACCCCAAAAAAAAAAAAAGAAAAAAAAAGAAGAAAAAAGAGAAAATAACAAAAAAAAGAAAAAAAAAAAAAAGAGAAGGGGAGGGACTTCTCTGGTGGTCTCCGGAAGTTGGTGATGGACAGGGAGGCCTGGCGTGCTGCAGTTTATGGGGTCACAAAGAATCAGATATGACTGAGCAATTGAACTGAACTCCCTGGTGGTCCAGTGGTTAAGAATCTGTCTTACAATGCAAGGGACATCAGTTTGATCCCTAGTCTGGGAAGATCCCATATGCAGTGGAGCAACTAAGCCTGTGCACCACCAACACTGAAGCCTGCATGCTAGAACCCATGCATCGCAAGACAAGCCACTGCAATAAGCAGCTCACACAGCACAACCAGACAGTAGCCTCTACTCGCTACAGTGAGAGAAAGACCACACACAACAGCAAAACCCAGCACAGCCAGCAAGAAATAAATAAAAGAGAGAGAGAATGGGAGGGACTTCCCTGGTGGTCCAGTGGTTAAGACTTCACCTTCCAATGCAGGGAGTGTGGGTTCAATCCCTGGTTGGGGAGCTAAGATCACACATGCCTACTGATCAAAAAAAAAAACAAAAACAAAAACACATAAACAACAGAAGTAGTATTGTAACAAATTCAATAAAGATTTACCAAATAAATGAGAGAGAATGGGAAAAGAGGAACCGAAGGAAGCAAGTATAGGTCATTCTTTCAAAGGTGTTTTGCTTCTAAAGGGAGCAAAGAAATGGGGGAGTATGTAACATGTTTAAGTGTGGTCAACAGAAGGCCTAAGGTGGAAGAAAAAACATCTTAGCTTTATTCTAATGAGAATGAGCTAGCAGAAAGCAAGAAATTGATGTAGCAGGGAGAAGGGTAAGTTGCTAAGCGGTGATGTTGTTCAGTTGCACAGTCGTGTCCAACTCTTTGTGACCCCACGGACTGCAGCATGCCAGGCCTCTCTGTCCCTTACCATCTCCTGAAGTTTGCTCAAGTTCATATCCACTGCATCGGTGATGCCATCCAGCTATCTCATCCTCTGACGGCCTCTTCTCCTTCTGCTTTCAGTCTTTCCCAACATCAGGGACCTTTCCAATGAGCCAACTGCTCACATCAGATGAACAAAATACTGGAGTTTCAGCTTCAGTATCAGTCCTTCCGATGAGTATTTAGGGTTGATTTCCCTTAAGTTTGACTGGTTTGATCTCCTTGCTGTCCAAGGGACTCTCAGGAGTCTTCTCCAGCACCACAGTTCAAAGGCATCGATTCTTTGGTGCTCTGCCTTCTTTATGGTCCAGCTCTCACAAGTGCACGTGACCACTGTAAAGACCATAGCTTTGACTATATGGACCTTTGTTGATAAAGTAATGTCTCTGCTTTTCAATACACTGTCTAGGTTTGTCATAGCTTTCCTGCCAAGAAGCAAAGGTCTTCTGATTTCATGGCTGCAGTTACCATCCGGAGTGATTTTAGAGCCCAAGAAGAGGAAATCTGTCAGTACTCTGTCCAGTACTGACACCTTTTCCCCTTCTATTTGCCATGAAGTAATGGGCCTGGATGCCATGATCTTAGTTTTTTTAATATTTAGTTTTAAGCCAGCTCTTTCACTCTTCTGCTGAGTGATTCCTGGAGTAATGATGGGATCAAGGGCAGGAGCAGAGGGTGGGGCTTTGACAGGACCACTGATGATGCATGTGTAACAGCTGGCAGGAAGCCAGGATGTGGGGGCTTAGAGAAGGATAGATGGATGGATGTGGGGAGGGGGCAGTTTGCAGAGTTTCTCTGCTAATTGCATCCACACCCAAGATGAACCTGGAAAGAAGGAATGAGGTGTTGGAGGTTTGAGGAGACAGGAGAGGATGTGAAATCACAGGCAAGAAAATTGGGAGAGCAATGAACCTGGGTTAGTATTGTATGATTGCCAAGGGCATTAAGAGGCCACTTGAGGTTTGCGGTCATGAATTTAAAATGAAAGCAGGCGGTGTGATGTCAGCCTCATCAGGCTGGACAGGTGCAGGTGCCTAGTAGGCAGCAAGTTGGAATTATCCCCATGGTTGTTGGTTTGCCCAGGAAACATTAGGAAGCAAGAGGTGGGGTATTGCTGAGGATACATGCGAGGGAGAGGGTTGAGGGATTGACCATAGAATGTAAACAGGGACGGGGAGAAAAGACAGCATGAGGTCACTGGAGATATGGTATTAGGACTTGATCCAGATTTGGGTGCAAAAGACAAGAATCCGAATTCTCAAACACACAGGTATTTGCCATGATGCACACACAGCCTAACCACATGGTCTCGGAAAATATTTAAAATAAAAACAATGCCCGGCTTCCCTGGTGGGGCTCAGTTGTAAAGAATCCACCTGCCGATGCAGGAGACATGGGTTTGATCCCAGGTCCAGGAAGATTCCACATGTTGCAGAACAACTAAGCCTGTGCACCACAACCATTGAGGCTGTGCTCTTGAGCCCACGTGCCACAACTACAGAAGCCCGAGCACCCTAAAGCCTGTGCTCCGTAACAAGAGAAGCCACCACAATCAGAAGCCTGTGCAAGGCAACTAGAGAATAGCCCCCCGTCATTGAAAACAGAGAAAAGCCCGTGTAGCAATGAAGACCTAGCACAGCCAATAACTTCATTAATTACAAGAAAAAATAAACAATGACTGTAGCTTTCCATACTCAATATTTGTATGTCTATTTTAATCTGTATTAACCTTGACTATTGTAAACATTATAGGGCAAAGCACTTATTTTAGATGAGATAGAAAATGATTCAATGTATTCTAGTAACTTTAGCTAAGTAATTATGTTTGCTCTCCTACATTAATTTCAGCAGTTTAAAAGGTGAGGAGTTCCTTGGTAGCCTAGTGGTTAGGATTCCAGGCTTTCAGTGCAGTGGCCTGGATTTATTTCCTGGTCAGGGAACTGAGATGCTGCAAGCTGAGTGATTCAGGGGAAAAAAAATAAAGGTAAAAGAAATGGGCAAATAGAAATGCAAGTGAGCACAGACTGTTTATATAGTCAACTCTCTAGATTCAGAAAGGGGTAAGTCCTCCTGAATTTAAGGACCTAGAGTGTCCTTAAAAGTGAAGAGATGGTAGGATCAATGGATTAGATATCCCACTGGAGTCAAAGTATTGTTGGAATGGGGTAATAGAGGAATGACAACAGAGCCAGAAGGAGGTGTTTATAGGATGAGATGCCTGACACTAAAATTAGGTAGAGGTGGCAGCGTTTGGAAATATAAGGTTTGGGACAAAGAGCATTGGAGGACAGAAGTTCAAGTTCACGAAGCTAAGTGGTTGGTATCACCTCCCACCCACTAGCAGGACTGCTATTAAAAAAAAGAAAGAAAACAGAAAATGACAAGTGCAGGTGAGGATGTGGAGAATTTTGAACACTGATATACTGTTGGTGGGAATGTAAAATGGTGCAGCTACTTTGGAAAATAGTATGGTATTTCGTCAAAAAATTACAAATAAAATTACCATATGATCCACCAATTCCACTTCTGTGGTGGTGGTTTAGTCACTAAGTTGTGTCTGACTCCTGCAACCCCATGAACTGTAGCCTGCCAAGCTCCTCTGTCCATGGGATTTCCCAGGCAAGAACACTGGAGTGGGTTGCCATTTCCTTCTCTAGGGGATCTTTTCAACCCTGCGATTGAACCCGTGTCTCCTTTATTGCAGGTGGATTCTTTACCAATGAGCCACCAGGGAATCCCATTCCACTTCTGTATATATCCCCAAAGAAAGGAAAGCAGGGTCTCAAAGAGATAGGGTGTTTGTATGCCTATGAGCAGCATTATTTGCAATAGCCAAAAGTCCAACTAGATGAAGCAACCTAAATGTCTGTTGACCAATGAATGCATAAACAAAGTATGGTAAGTATATACAATGGAATACTGCTGCTGCTGCTGCTAAGTTGCTTCAGTCGTATCCGACTCTGTGCGACCCCATAGACGGCAGCCCACCAGGCTCCCCCGTTTCTGGGATTCTCCAGGCAAGAACACTGGAGTGGGGTGCCATTTCCTTCTCCAATGCATGAAAGTGAAAAGTGAAAGTGAAGTCGCTCAGTCGTATCTGACTCTTAGCAACCCCATGGACTGCAGCCTACCAGGCTCCTCCATCCATGGGATTTTCCAGGCAAGGGTACTGGAGTGGGGTGCCATTGCCTTCTCTGAATGGAATACTATGCAGCCTTAAAAAAGAAATTCTGACACATGCTGCAACATGAATAAGCTGTGAAAGTGCTATACACTGAACTGTGTTCCCTAGAAAATTATATCATCATATCTTGAAGCCCTAATCCCCTATGTCACTGGATTTAGGGATAGCGCCTTTTGGAAGTGACCAAGGCTAAGTCATTAGGATGGGGCCCTAATCCAATGGACTGGTGTCCCTACAAAAAGATGAACAGGCAAGAGGGATGCGTGCACAGAAGAAAGGGCACCTGAGGACACTGGGAGAAGGTGGTTGTCTGCAGGCCAAGGAGAGAGGCCTCATGAAAAACCAACTCTGCCAGTACCTTGATCTTAGACTTCCAGCTTCCAGAACCATGAGGAAATCAATTTCTGTTGTTTAAACCATCCAGTCTGTGTATTTTGTTAGGGCAGCCCTAGCAAATCAATATAAGGGCATTATGTTAAGTGAAATAAGCCAGTGACAATAAGACAAATACTATTTGATTTTACTTATGGAAGATACCTAAAGTCAATAGACCTGGGATTTCCCTGGCAGTCTAGTGGTTAAGACTCAGTGCTTCCACTGAGGAGGGCACAGGTTAGATTTCTGGTCAGGGAACTAAGATCCCACATACTACATGGAGGAAGAAGTGGAGAGTTATAATTTAATGGATATAGAGCTGTAATTTTGTAAGATTTGCATCTTGTAAATGGAGGCTGGTTGCACAACAATGGGAAGGTATGTAACACTCCTGAGCTATGCATTTATAAATAGTTAGGATGATAAATTCTTTGTTAGGTATGTTTTACCACATACACACACAAAAGAAGCTAAGTTGTTAGATCATCTATGTGTATACTGAAACTATTAAGACAATAAGAATTAAGATGTGAGAGATTGAAAATCTTTTTATGTTTATTGGACTTACAGATTCTCCTGTAGATCTTATCCTCTTCCCACTTTTCTACTGCTTTTTTCTTTTTTCACATATACTTATAAGCTTTCTTTATATATTCCAATCACTAATCCTCTCATAGTAATGGAAATTACAAATGATCTAACCAATTTGTGAGTATCACTTACTTTGACACAACATCATAAAAAGTCTTTATATTGTAGTCAAATGTGTCTTTGAACAGTTTGTCCTTTTTGAGTCTTGTTCAAAAACTTCTCATGTATTTCACTTCAAAATTTCTTAATTTTGTATTTCACATTTGAGTCTCTAAATCATATTATTTGATTTCTATATTGGATTTTTGGTCAGTATGAAAAGGCAAAAATATATTTTTTATATTCAATATTGAATATTGGCTTCCCTGATAGCTCAGTTGGTGAAGAACCTGCTGGCAATGCAGGAGACCCTGGCTTGATTCCTGGGTTGGGAAGATCCCCCGGAGAAGGGAAGGACTACCTACTCCAGTATTCTGGCCTAGAGAATTCCATGGACTGTATAGTCCATGGGGTTGCAAAGAGTCAGACATGACTGAGCAACTTTCACTTTCATTGAATATATATTTAATATAGATATTGTATATTGAACAGTATGAAAAGGCAAAATGATATGACATGAAAGATGAACTCCTCAGGTTGGTAGGTGGATAATATGCTACCGGAGAAGAGTGGAGGAATAACTCCAGAAAGAATGAAGAGATGGAGCCAAAGAGAAAACAATGCCCAGTTGTGGATGGGACTGGTGATGGAAGTAAAGCCCGATGCTGTAAAGAACAATACTGCACAGGAACCTGGAATGTTAGATCCATGAATCAAGGTAAATTGGAAGTGGTCAAACAGGAGATGGCAAGAGTAAACATCGACATTTTAGGAATCAGTGAGCTAAAATGGATCAGAATGGGTGAATTTAATTCAGATGACCATTATATCTACTACTGTGGGCAAGAATCCCTTAGAAGAAATGGAGTAGCCCTCATAGTCAACAAAGAATCTGAAATGCAGTACTTGGATTCAGTCTCAAAAATGACAGAATGATCTTTGTTCATTTCCAAGGCAAACCATTCAATATCATAGTAATCCAAGTCTATGTCCCAACCACTAAAGCTGAAGAAGCTGAAGTTTAACAGTTCTATGATGACCAATAAGACCTTCTAGAACTAATATATCCTTGTTTGTATCAGGGTGGCAAGGTTTTAATAAGTTGTCCTGGGCCTGAACTGCATGTTTCCTTATGGGGCTGTTCT
>NW_011494861.1:4747388-4751013 GCF_000754665.1 Bison bison bison
TTTTTTTTTTTTTTTTTTTTTTTTACGACCGCTGGGGCTGTTCTAATACCTTAGGATATCCTAAGGATATCCCAAAATATCCTTTACATCATAGGAGACTGGAATGCAAAAGTAGGAAGTCAAGAGATACCTGGAATAACAGGCAAGTTTGGCTTTGGAGTACAAAACGAAGCAGGGCAAAGGCTAACAGAGTTTTGCCAAAAGAATGCACTGGTCACAGCAAACACCATAACATACCAGCAACACGAGATGACTCTACACATGGACATCACCAGATGGTCAATACCGAAATCAGATTGATTATATTCTTTGCAGCTGAAGATGGAGAAGCTCTATACAGTCAGCAAAAACAAGACTGGGAGCTGACTGTGGCTCAGATTATGAACTCCTTATTGCAAAAAACTGACATAAATGGAAGAAAGTAGGGAAAACCTACTAGACTATTCACATATGATCTAAATGAAATCCCTTATGATTATACAGTGGAAGTGACAAATAAATTCAAGGGATTAGATCTGATAGAATGCCTGAAGAACTACTGATGGATGTTCGTGACATTGTACAGGGGGCAGTGATCAAGACCATCCCCAAGAAAAACAAATGCAAAAAGGCAAAATGGTTGTCTGAGGAGGCCGTACAAATAGCTGAGAAAAGAAGAGAAGCTTAAGGAAAAGGAGAAAAGGAAAGATATATCCACCTGAATGCAGAGTTCCAAAGAATAGCAAAGAGAGATAAGAAAGCCTTCCTCAGTGATCAAAGAAATAGAGGAAAACAATAGAATGGGAAAGACTAGAGATCTCTTCAAGAAAATTAGAGATACCAAGGGAACATTTCATGCAAAGATGGACACAATAAAGGACAGAAACGGTATGGACCTGACAGAAGCAGAAGATATTAAGAAGAGGTGGTAAGCATACACAGAAGAACTATACAAAAAAGACCTTAATGACCCAGATAACCACGATGATGTGATCACTCATGTACAGCCAGACATCCTGGAATGCGAAGTCAAGTGAGCCTTAGGAAGCATCACTATGAACAAAGCTAGTGGAGGTGATGGAATTCCAGTTGAGCTGTTTCAAATCCTAAAAGATGATGCTGTGGAAGTGCTGCACTCAATATGTCAGCAAATTTGGAAAATTCAGCAGTGGCCACAGGACTGGAAAAGGTCACTTTTCATTCCAATTCTAAAGAAAGGCAATGCCAAAGAATGTTCAAACTACCACACAATTGCACTCATCTCCCTTGCTAGCTAAGTAATGTTCAAAATTCTCCAAGCCAGGCTTCAACAGTATGTGAACTATGAATTTCCAGATGTTCAAGCTGGATTTAGAAAAGGCAGAGGAACCAGAGATCAGATTGCCAACATCCACTGGATAATCAAAAAAGAAAATGTAAGAGATTTCCAGAAAAACATTTACTTCATCTTCACTGACTACACCAAAGCTTTTGACTGTGTGGATCACAACAAACTGTGGAAAATTCTGAAAGAGATGGGAATACCAGAGCACCTGACTTGCCTCCCGAGAAATCTGTATGTAGGTCAAGAAGCAACAGTTAGAACCAGACATGGAACAAGAGACTAGTTCCAAATTGGGAAAGGAGTATGTCAAGGCTGTATATTGTCACCCTGCTTATGTAATCTATACGCAGAGTACACCATGTGAAATGCCAGGCTGGATGAAGCACAAGCTTGAATCAAGATTGCAGGGAGAAATATCAATAACCTCAGATATGCAGACGACACCATCCTTAAGGCACCACCCTTATTTTGTGAAACACAACTGGGTAACTATCAGCTTCGGTTTTTCTCTATTACAGTATCACCTTCTGTGGAGATACTTGTATGTCTTTACCTCTGCTGGACATGATCTATGAGCCTGTTGTTTTCATTAGTTTATTTATTTTTAATTATTATTTTTAACTTATTTTATAATTTTATTTGGCTGTACCAGGTCTTATTTGGGGCATGTGGGATCTAGCTTCCTGGCCATGGATCAAACCCAGGCGTCCTGGATTGGGAGTGAGGAGTCTTAGCTACTGAACCACTAGGGAAGTCACTTAAAAAAAAAAAATCAAAACTGTCTTTATTTTTCATAGGACTAACATTTTAAATTGAATATTTATTTATTAAAAGATTTTTATTGGGGTATAGTTGATTTACAATGTTCTGTTAGCTTCAGGAGTACAACAATGTAAATCCATTATACTTACACATATATCCATTCCTTTTTAGATTCTTTTCCCATTAGCTTCTTTTCCCTCCATTTTATTCTTAATTATTGGGGCTTAAATTCCTTTTTTATTTGTGGTAAAAACAGCTTGCCCAAAGTTTTTATGTCTGAGGAGAAAGTCATTTTGTCACCTCTTGCTGGCTCAACTAACCCTGGTCTCTTTCTTTCACCCTGGGATGAAAATGAATCACACATGACTAGGTCAGATGGAGTAGACGGTGCTTCAGTGTACAGTGAAGATCCGTCTTCATTTTTCTTGGCTTTCTGTTCCTTCGAGTGATTAGAGTAAGAATTTGCTGTCAGTCTGAAGGCCGTGGACTCTTTGGCAGGTTGGCTGGAAGGTCTTTGTTGGAGTGTGCTCTGGAATCACTCTCATGAAATTTCTATCACTCAGTAGAACATGAAGGTTCTGTCCCTTGTAGTCTGCTCCTTTTGGGTTTTTCTCTATCAGGAAGGCCAAATGTGAGATTTCCCTGGTGGTCCAGTGGCTAAGACACTGTGCTCTCAATACAAAGGGCCTGGGTTCGATCCCTGGCTGGGGAACTAGATCCCACACACTCTGACTAAGACCTGGTGAAGCCAAATAGAAATAATAGAACTTTTTAAAAGGCCAAATGTCCCTTGTAAAAGTAACTATGAAAAAAATGTGTTGAATTACTTAGCTGCTAAGTAACCCAATTCTAGTCTTTTTCGCCACTCACCATTCCAAAAGCATGCTCTGGGTGTTAGGCTTATGTAGAAAGTCACCCCCCTCCCCACCATACAACCCCTGCCCCAGGCCCTTCCAAAAGGAGGCTGCTCAGCCACAGCTCCTCGGGTTTTTCCTGCCGTCCTTCACCCCTGTTCACCCCTCTGTTACTATCTGCACCTCACCATGGGGCAGTGATGGGGACAGGGCTGCATCTAAAATGATGAACTGGGCCAATTAGGGTTCTCCCTCCTAGGCATTTTAAGTAAGAAATACTAAAGTCATGAGGCAGCTGGCAGAAGCAGCTGTAGCTGATAAGTCATAAGCTTCAGAAAAACCAGAGAAGCTGGGAGAGGCCCCACGCAAGCTCCAATTATGAGGGAGTTGAAATTATGAGAAAGTGGATGCTTTGAAGTGAAGAAAAGCTAAAGTGTAGAGGGGTGAGGAGGTCAGCTGGTGGGAAAGATGAGACCAGTGGGCCAGTGATGCTGATCCGTGGAGAGAGCTGGGGGTCCTGACCTTCCTACGGCCCTGCTTCTAGTCCCTTCTTTTCCTGAGGTTGCATGGTTCAGTTTTGCTCGTATGGGAACATCCTATGGGAACATCCGCACACAAATCTCCTGTTTCTTGAGATGCTGAGTGAGTCTCTGTTCTTTGCAACACAAAGAACAGAACTAAAATGCTTTAAAAAAAAAAAAAAAGG
>NW_011494861.1:4751113-4757504 GCF_000754665.1 Bison bison bison
AAAAAAAAGGCTTTATTAGAGCAGTTTTAGGTTCACAGCATAGAGCTCATATGCATCCTTTCACCCCCCCTCCCCCACCCCTTCTGTATTATTCACATCTTGCCTTAATGTTACATTTGTTGCAGCGATGGCCCACTTGTTACAATGATGAACCAATATGGATACATTATTGTTAACTAAAGTTCATAGCTTAAGTTTGAGTTTACTCTGTTGCATAATTTATGGATTTGTATCTGCCCTAAGGTTTGTATCCACCTTAGAGTATCATTCAGAATAGTTTTACTATCCTGAAAGTTTGTATCCACTTTAGAGTATCATTCAGAATAGTTTCACTATCCTGTAAGATACAAACTCTAAGGTTTGTATCCACCTTAGAGTATCATTCAGAATAGTTTTACTATCCTGAAAGTTTGTATCCACTTTAGAGTATCATTCAGAATAGTTTCACTATCCTGTAAGATACAAACTCTAAGGTTTGTATCCACCTTAGAGTATCATTCAGAATAGTTTTACTATCCTGAAAGTTTGTATCCACTTTAGAGTATCATTCAGAATAGTTTCACTATCCTGTAAGATACAAACTCTAAGGTTTGTATCCACCTTAGAGTATCATTCAGAATAGTTTTACTATCCTGAAAGTTTGTATCCACTTTAGAGTATCATTCAGAATAGTTTCACTATCCTGTAAGATACAAACTCTAAGGTTTGTATCCACCTTAAAGTATCATTCAGAATAGTTTCACTATCCTGAAAGTCCACCTAGCCATCCCTCCCTCCCCCATCCCTGGCAACTGTTTCCAGAACGTCTTTTTCAGAGCTTTTTGCAGAATATCATATAGTTGGAATCCCACATTATGTATGTAACCTTTCTTCTAACTGGTTTCTTTTACTCAGTAATGCTTTAAAGAAGTTCCTCCAGGCTTGGCAGTTTATTTCCTTTTACTGATGAATAATATTTCATTGAATGATGTACCTGTTTTTCATTTGCTTATTTTAAAAATATTTATTTTTGGCTGTGCTTGGTCTTTGTTGCTACGTGGGCTTTTTCTAGTTGTGGTGAGCAGGGGCTACTCTCTAGTTGCAGTACACAGGCTTCTAATTGCAGTGGCTTCTCTTGTTGTGGAGCTCTGGCTCCAGGATGCACAGCCTTCAGGAGTTTCTGCTTGTGGGCTCTAGAGCACAGCCTCAGTAGTTGTGGTACACGGGATGAGCTGGCCCACGGGCATGTGGGCTTTTCCTGGACAAGGGATCAAACCTGTATCCCCTGCATTGCAAATGAATGAAGAGGGCCTGCCTGGTGGCTCAGAAGGTGAAGAATCTGCCTGCAATGCAGGAGCCCCTGGTTCAATCCCTGGGTTGGGAAGATACCCTGAAGAAGGAAATGGCAACCCATCCTCTGCATTGCAAGGTGGATTCTTAACCTCTGGACAACCAGGGAAGTCCCTCATTTGCTTATTGAAGGACATTCTGAATGCTTCCAAGTTAAAATGCTCTCTTAAGATGAAAAAGAAAGTAAGCAAAGAAGAATTTATTCTAGAAGTTGGAGTACTATGAGACATTTGGGGTTGAGAAGATCAGGAATGTGGATATTTTGAAATTAAGATGCCTTAAGTGTCAAAGAGAAAGAGGCATTAAAGTGACTGTCTCAGAGATGTACAAATTAGACACCAAAGCTGGATGACAGAGGGTGAATTTTGCAGGATTGTGAGTTACTTGCCAGTTTCCTCTGTGTGTATATATGCCTTGGATTGAAAAAACAATGAATTTGGGTGGCTAATAGCACCTGCCACATCAATGTTATAAGATTAAATTCTGATAACCCAAATGATGTGGTAGGATCTAAAATATATTTTCTTTGGCCTCCTCCTTCCAAAGGGCTCTTTGTGATCCACGCCAGCTTTCTTTGTTCACCATTTAGACAAAATAGGGTTTGTGGATAATTTTCAAGTCCCCATTATTATGACCTTATTCTCCTTAGAAAACTACACCTTCCCTCCAAGGTAAACCTAAGGAATTTACCAATAGATGCAGAGGAAACGCTAATTTTGAAATGCAGCTTTCCCCAGGGTAGAATCCACTGGCTCTTTGGCTTGCTCAGTTAACAGTGGACAGCTGTTTATAACAGGAAGTGTGGAATAGCACATCTCCCTGAGACCGCAGGCAGACAAAGGAGGAGGACAGCTAATGATCAAACTTGGAATTGGGCCAAGACAAGGAAAATCAGCATCTCCTCCCCTTCACTCTTTCACAAAGCCCTGTGTGACTTTTCAATCACCACACGTGGTCAGAAGTCAGATTTGGGGTTTAGATCTCACCCAAAAGGAATCCTCAAGCCCTCGGACAGCATGCTGTGCTATTGGCTGGCTGAGTGTGACTCAGAGAGGAGCATGCTCCACTTGTACTCCCTCTGGTTGAAAGAAAATTCATCAAGTCAGGAGTTGAACTGAGAACCTTAATTGCTGCCCACAATTAGCCATGTCCAAACAAAGGAAAAAGGTTTCTGATTTTGATCCTTTTTTTGGAGGAAAATATGTTTTACTTTTGTATGTGTCTGCATGTATGACATGTGCTTCCTGTAATTTGCAATAAGCCCCCAATAATCACCCACTGCTCCATCTCAAGTCACTGGGGGGACTTTCAAAGTCTACCATGGGTTTCTTCTTGTCCTGAGGAAGGAGGCTGGAGAGGGAGCAAGTCTGGTTCACAAGAGATAATAAAGTACAAACCCACTGTGGGTATGTAAGGTGAGTACTGAATGCCTGCAGAAAGAGGGGCTGCAATGAGAAAGGAGTAAGTAGCCATTACTGCTGGTGGATGGACTGAAAAAGTACAATGGTGTGTGTGGGCGGGTAGCTGAAGCTCATTATTGGCTGGTATCTGCATGACATAAACTTGAAAGGCAAATTCAAAGAAAATGCCTAGAAATCAGCTTCAGTCTGTTACCAGACTGGATAAAGTACCCCGGTTTTGCTTAAGGCATTTTAGGGGAAAATAATTTACTTGTTCTAAAGCTTGAGTGCTTCTGGTGAATTATGAAGGCTAGTTACTGGCCATATGTTCAAATAATTTGAATTCTTTTTTTTAATTGTAAAAATTATACGTTTGATATAAAAAGAAAAAAATCAAACAGAACAGAGTTGAATGAAGTCAAAAGTCAGTCTCCTCTTCCTGCCTCATTTTCCTTCCACGCCTGGTGGATACGTTTCCTGGTGCACAAGTTTCTAGATGTTTTGAAGCATATACAAAATGGTTATTTTTAGACTACAAATGGAATTATACTTTACATAATTGTTCTGTGACTGGCTTTTTTCATTTAACTCTGAACTGTGGCTACTATTCTTTATTAGTTGTCAGATTTACTGCATTCTTTTTGAAAGTTGTAAGGTATTTCATTGTATGTTTGTACCATAATTCATGTAAACATTTTTTGTTGATGGGTGTTGGGCTTTTTTCGGGTTTTCACTATTATAAATAACATTGCAAGTCTTTCGTATATATTTTTGTATGTTTGTGCAAAATTATTTGTAGAATGGCTTTCTAGAAGCAGAGTCACTGGATCAAAGGGTATGGGTATTTATCATTTTCATAGATTGTGCCAAATTGTGTTCCAAAAAATGGAATGATTACATTTTTACCAACAGTGCAGCAGAGGGCCTGTTTCCCCACATTCTCATCAATATTTTTGAAGTTAGAAAAAATTCCTAAGAGGTGATTTTAATTTGCTTTTATTTCATTTTGAGTATATGTTTACTGAACACATTTTTTTTCTGTGACTTTTTTTTGCTTATATACAATATTTTGTGTATGAGCACAAATGTATATCAATGTTTTTCCATTGATTTTTTTTTTTTTCTTACAAATTTGAACAAGCTCTTTGTATTCAGGAAGTTAGCCCTGTTGCATAAGTGTTGAAAATATTTCCCCTCTGATAGCTTGTTTCTTGCAGTGCTATGGTATTTTTTATGCTTTATAGTGATATAAAATATTTATGCAGCAAAATTTATTGATATTTTTTCTTTATGACCTCTGGGCTTCCTTTCATGCTTAGAAAGAACTTCCCCAATTTATGACTGGAAAAAGTTTTAGTATTCCTTTAATACTTTTATTGTTTCATTTTTAAAAATTACAAAATATCTGACATATACAAAAAATGAGCATAACCTATACGTAGGTTATAGAAGACAATAATAAACACAAGTAAACTCAACCTAAGAAACAGTGGTTTAGTGGTTTCAATTTTTACATTTAAAATATATCCATTTATAATTTAGGGAAAGAGGTTTAGGAATAACAGAAATATAATTTTAAAAAATTCTGTTTTTCTGAGTTGCTTTTGTTTACCCATAGAGCTATCTGATTACTCAACACCATTCATTAAATAATCTCTTTTTCTCCTGGCTTCTTTTAAATAATAGTATTATATCTGATTTGACTTCCGTATACAAATTAAATCACTTCTACTCATAGTAATATATATAAAATAACTAACAAAAGTCCTTCTTGATGTTATCAGGTTCAGATAAGTAATCTCCATATTCTAAAGCTTGCCAAAAGGAACATAAGGAAACTTTTTCTAATTTCATCATGGGAAAAATAACCCACTAGATATTTGAACTCTTTCACCTTGAGCAAGTTATTTAACTTTCCTAAGCCCCAGTTTCTTAACCTTTAAAATGGAGATACTAATAATACACTTCATGAACTGCTGTCAGGACTAAGTAGGCTAAGAAAGCAACATGCTTTGCCTGGTGCTTGGAACATAATAAGCTTTCAGTCAATGGTTTAATCATTGTTCTTATTACACTATATTGTTATTACCTTATCAGTCTCTAAGTTCCTTGGAAGGAACCCTGTATTCTGTGGCTTTATGGTTGGACTACAATTCTTGCATGGGATTGTTATAGTTAAACAGGTCTAGTTGGCTAATTTTTGGCCCAATACCATAATATTATACTTTATAACAATATGGAATTTCAAGACTTTTAAATTTACATTTAAAAAATAAGAAGTGAAAATGATGTCAGTCCCTCTCAGATTTCAAGAACCTCTCTCTTCCCTGCTGAATGGCTCTGCAGGATCCACTGGTATCCTCTTAGAACTATCGTCCATTCCTCCACTACAGAGCTGAACCTTTATTAGAAACAGTGCTTCTGTAAATGTAGATTTTGATGGCAAGCAAAGCCATCTAATGCACTTTACCCTTCATCATTTCCAAACTGATGTGGAATAGTTCCATCTGTATCTAGGAGGTTGAGAGCTGTTTATCGAATTTATGATGTTGTAAAATTCAGTTCTCACATTATTAGAGATATGGTGGTATTAACTAGTTTCCCCATTTCATAGCTGAAGAAATTTCAGCAGAAAGGAATTTTCCTGCTTAAAGTTACTCTGAAAGGTAGTGGCAAAGACCCATTTGATTTTAGATGTCTGGGTCACCATCAAATAGTATCTATTAGTCCTATTATTTTTTAAACTGTTGGATGTGGAAATTGCAATCTGTATAGATATTGCAAAGAGAAAATTATCACTTTATTTGAAAGTGATGAGTGAATTATTTTGTGCTATGTTCTATCCCTTAATTATTCTATTATATACAGATCTGAGCTCCTTCAGGAAGAGTGTACGATATAAGGACCCCTAAGCATTTCAGTGTATTAACAAACCAACAATAGGTTGATGATTCACCCTGGATTCTTGCCAGGGTCTGTGAAAGAACTCAATAAGCATGATATGCATTTCAAAAACTGCTAATCATAATTAAAAATTCCCCAAACCCCTCAATCCTATAAATTATATTAAATAGAATCTGAACATTTGGCGTGCCCCGCAATTCCCTTATAGCAGTGGAGACCCTGTGATTATCGGTTTTTGGGAAAGTGGGACACAATATTTCTCAAAGAAAAGGTGATACTTGGATTTTTTTTTTTCCTGATTTTAGATTTTTTCAAACTTACGGCAGAGTTGTGTACATTCCTCGCTTTCCGAAATCTGCTCTGTGTCTGTGTCCCTTCTTTTTTCCTTGATGAGACTTTCTTTTTAGGCTTCCTATTTTTATAATTGTTTTTTTCATATTGGCAGTGCAATCTACCAACCAATTTCTTTTTTCTTTTTCTAAATACTCTTTTGCCAAAGACTTATTCTGAAGACGTTAATGCGCATCAGAATTTCGAGTCTTGGAGCGAATCTTTCGAACCCACTCTGGTCCCCCCAGGGATATAAATCCGCGTTTTAAGTGGCTGAAAAAGCAAACCGTGACCCTGGTAATAACAGGAGCAACTGGACTCCGGCCACCCCGGCCCCTGGGACCTGCCCGCTGCGCCCTGCGGCCCGGGACCTGCACAAAGACGCAGCCAGCCGGGAGATCAGCCCACGGCCTGGTCGCTGGCTGGGG
>NW_011494861.1:4757936-4786339 GCF_000754665.1 Bison bison bison
CCCCTCGCCCTCAGAAAAACAAAACCAGACATGAGCCTGGGCTCTCGCTCCTGAAGGACTGGCCAAGCGCAGAGGCTAGGTGGGGCCCGCACGAAAGGTCACGCGAGGGAAGCCCCCGTAGCCCCTGGCTCTGTTCCCGTGGCCGGCCCGCCCTCGGCCCGAGTCCGGCGGCTCCAGCCCCGCGGGCCTGCAGCCCTGTCCCCCTACTTTCCCGGGAGCCGGCCGAACACACCTCCATTGATGGTGTAGCGCATCCGGGGGAGGTGAGTCTCCGAGTGGCCCGCGCGCGGCGTCTGCCCGCCGCTGTGGCCCCTCGTCCTGGGCGCGGGGGTGGGGCGGGCCCGAGGAGTCGGCTTGGAAGCCGGGGTCCCGGGTGGGGGCCGCTCATGGCGGGGCAGGCGGGAATCAAGGGCCGGGGCCGCTGGACCCTGTGCCGGCCAGGTAACTGTCCCTTTCGCCTGCTGACCCCGGCTCTTTCTTTGCTGCTCGGTCTTGCTCTGCTTTGACTTGTCTGAGGTTAAACTCTTTCATGTGACTAAAATCATGGGCTGAACTGGGGGGCGGGGGCGAGGAGGGAGGAAGTCCAGGACCGAAACTGCGAATTTCTTGAATGTTTGCGGATTTGAGGGGTCGTCAGGGGGAGGACTTAAAGTATCATTTTCCCATTAGGGGAAGATTCTTTGTGTTCGAAATCTCTAGTTCTCTGCTCTGTGTGCTGCTTGAATTTTAAAACCAAAATTCACTTGCAGTAGAAAAGATTCTTACTTATCTTTAGTTTGTCTCTCTGAAGGAGAGTGGCTTTCATGTTTATTAGTAGTAGTAGTAGTGTTTTTTTTTTTTTTTTTTTTTAAGGTTTTGGAAAGAAGAAAAAGTAGTTTTACATAGATTGTGCGTGTGTGTCGGGAGGGGGAAAGCGTTGCAGGTTTCCTTTCCTTTGAAACTGGTTGTTTGAGAAGTTGTTGAAAGGAAAACAAAATGATTCATTGTTGAATTGTCATTTTCCTCTGCCTCTTTTCCAAGGTTTGGTTACAATTTTTCTGGATTACAGATTTCAAACATTGATTTAAGCAGAATGTGTCCTTGAGAAACTGGGCGCTTTAAATGTTTCAGTATGTGTTACTATTTTGAGGTACATTTAGAAAGTAGTTTTGTATGAATCTTGAAATAGCTTTCTCCAAAGCAATTTTTTAAACACTAGAAAGATAACTAGTAAAAGGGTAACTCACAGTGAATTGCAAAACAAACATTGTAACACAAGATTAATGCAGCCTATGTTTAAGATTTGAAACAATTTTGATAATTGCTTTCCATTTAAAGTGAGACCTTTTTGTCTGGTGTGCACTGGTTTCTTTCGGCTCAGTCTGTTGGGGGAGGGGAGAGAGGATGGATCTAGACAGTAATAAAATCATCTTTGAGTAGCTGTTGCCATTCCTGGATCTGGTTGCTGAGTTAATTCCACCGTAAATTATAAACCAGTTTTGATTTCGGTGGCCTGGGCTGGATAGAAAGCTGGCTTCCAGCTCTCCCTGTTGTTGTTGAGGTCGAAGGGAAAAGAGGCAGACACACACACACACACACACAGACACAATACCAGGCAGAGGGCTCATTGTTCTTCCATACACACATTCATTCTCTCTCTCCCATATTTGGGACTAGGTTTGCACAGACAAACACAGCTCTTTTGGGGAGAGGGGGGAGAGGAGATGGGGGAAGGGTGAGTGCTTTTCTTCTTCAGCTTTCTCTCACCTATCTCCTGTCTGGCCTTTTTTTTTTTTTTTTAATTGCAACCTTGTAAGAGGGAGAAGAGTATGTCGGAAACTAAAGGACACTCAAAAACATGTTCAGAGATGCCTCTTTCCCACCGTCCTTTCTTTGCTTTGCAGCCCTGGTTTCAACTGCTCTTTCTTTTTTTGTGTCTGTAAAGATAAAATCCCTTATTACATGTCGTGGCCTTACAGTCAGCTTTTGAATTCCTCATTGCCCCTGACTCTGCTGGGGACAGTGATGTGTTCAGTTGACTGTTACTGTAGTGACTGTGACCAGGGTCATCTTTTCTAGGTAGAAGTAGATTGTCTCAGTTAAGATAATAAAAATTGTATTTGAGGTTAATAGTTGGCAAAGTGTGTTATGTTTTGATGTATTCGTGGTCTGAAGGTTTGATACCCAGGTATTCTGGCTAGTGAGCTGTCACTGTGTATTGTTTTGTAAATAGGGGTTATAAGAAAAGATCTGGTTTTCTGCTTCAGGGCCTAATGTAGAGGCTTCTTGGAACACTGGACAGGGAATAGGCTGATAAGAGTTCAGCTGGGTTAACCCAGCTCTGGGCCAAGGATGAAGGTTGGTGTGAATTAGATGGGTGCAGACTAGCACCTTCTACTGGTTAATTGCCTTGAAGGATGCAGAGGCAGAGGATGGGGGAGGGGATTAACGGCTGAGGCCTAATGATTTTCTTTTGAACACAGTTGTAGTGCCTTCCTGCAAATGCTACTTCACTGAGCCGCTCATACAGATGCCCTCTGACAGGGATGGCTGCAGTGAGACTTTTTCCACTACTGGCTGCCTTGAATTAATTTGCTCTATTATTAGAAGTATTTATGCATTGTGACTTCCAAGGACTCCCTGTCTTTTATGGGAAATACAATTTGTCTTGAAATATTTTTTTAAAAAAGGAGTTGCTTTGTATTCTTGGTGTTGGAAGCTCTATGTACACTAACAGTCTTTAAAAAAGTTTTCAGTATCATTAGTAAAAGGTCAATAGACCTACCCTATGGAAAAGAAAAATCCCAGCCCTGGACCCAGAGGTTTTCCTCAGAGATTTAATGAGAGGTGGGTGGGTGGGGATGGAAGGGTAGGAGAGGAGCTCACTGAAATCAGCAGTTTTTCTTATGTAATAGTGTGACATGTCAGTAGTGTTTCCAGCAGTCATATAAACATAAATAAAATTACATCTGTTAGGTTAACTTATTCTATGGGTTAGAGTAAAAAAGAAAAAATAGAGTCAAGAGAAAATGTGAAATAAGTGTACAGATTAACACAGAAGCCCAAACTCCCGCTCAAAGGCTCTAAGCCAAGGTGTGGTTTCAGAGATAATCTGCTTGATAAATGCCTCACAGAATTTTTATCATTGCACATCCTACCCGTCTCAACTGTCTTAAACAAAATGAACCAGCCGAGAAGTTTGCCGTGGCAAGGGTGACTCGATGTAGGATAAACATCTTCTGTTCCAGACTGGCTGCTCTTAGGAATGTGATTTCTGACTCACTTTGCTTTCAAAGCTTAGAGTGTAATCTCTAAAGGTGTGGATCTTTCACAATGAAATGTGAACAGGTCAACTGTATTATTTATTCAGCAGTGATAGAGTCAGGTAATTTCAATCCAGTATGTTCTCTGCCAGTGTTTTGTTGCAAGGTAACTAGAGTTACAGAACCAATTCACAACAAAAATGTAATCAAAATCAAGAAATAAATGCATCAGTTATATTTTGAACTTTGATTTATTGTTTAGGCCAAAAGTTTTTAAAAAGTGAGACAGTAATCACTGTCAGGTCCTGCAACAATTCTGTGTAATAGTGAACAGAAATGTGCCAGGTGCTGTAAACACACACACACACACACAAGAATATGGCTTGTGCCCTTCTAAAAACCAGTATATGTTGAATATTACTATGGATTTAGTAAGCACCCTTTGCTTTTAAAATTGGTTTTGACTCTTTAACATCATGTTCAAATTTCAGTAATCATAAAAAATTAAGTAGCAAAATAAGCTGTATATGCTAAATTCTTTGGGGAATTTTGTGCTCTTTACTAACTCCTCTTGGCAGTTTCTTTTGCAGTTGATTTGAAGGTTAAGATAGCAGAAAATTCAGGTGTTTAAGTGAGTCATTAGTGTAACATAGCTGTGAACTTCATCACACACACACACATACACACCCTAAAACAATGCACTATTGTCTGAGATAATCAGTTTCTGATAATGCTTTTCATCAGCATTATCACAGGGCTTTTCGACAACCAGGAATTCCTCTTGAATCATAGTTAAGTGATCGTTAATTATTAATACCTTGGTAATTATTCCATATTTGTAGCTCTACTTGTCCTCTCTGAGTGTGATTTGGGGAGCTTGTTGGCTTGTGCTTAGTTTCTTGCCTAATAGCATTTGAGTGTTTTTTAAATAATAAAGAGAAAAAGCTTAAGATTGCTTAAGTCACTTTAACGAACATTTGCCTACAAATAACTCAAATATGCTGAAATACTAAATATATTTACTAGACTGGATTTTGTTTGGAATTGTGATTTGTGTTACTTGTTGGTTTGGCAATAATGTAAGATGTAATATGGGTCTGTATATTAGGTAACTAGGTCAGTAGAACTGCTAATAGCGTGTAAGCGGTTTTTGGGTAAGGTGACCTGTTTGTGCCAGTGTAAAATTGTTTCTGTTTGGTAAAATTTGCCAGTGTGTCAGCAGCATACCTCACTGTGGACTGTTTGCTTATATGGTTACATTACAAAATGATATGACCTGTAATTCATAGATCATTTGGTATTTGAGGAATCCTTACTGCTTATTTGTCTTGGGCTTTTGCATCAGAAGTAGAAGCCGTGGGTCATGCTCTGATTTTAAACTAGTTATACATATGATTTACTGTAAGGGTTTAGGACAAGGAACAGGAAGTCTTCCAAGTCATTCTCACGTATTAGGCAAAAGTGGAACAGAAATGTGAACTTTGAGAGCCAGGCCTCACAGAAGCACCGCAGGTTCAGATGGGCCTTGTGAATGCTGAACACTGTTAGTAAGAGTGTGGATACTGGCTAGCTTTTTGACCAGATTACCTCATTGCCTCCTCAGTGGGAAGAGTTTGTTGGCCATATACACTATTTCAGGGCAATGTGTAGATGTCCAGACTACATAAGGCACCACTCAGGAGGGGCCGGTATTTACACCATGGGCTGGACTAACCTGGAAGAGAGCTTGTGAGCAGACATGGCCATGCAACATCTCTAGACAGCACGGAGAGCCCCTCCTGCAGAAACCCATTGGAGCACACACGCTCGGCAGAGCATGCGTGTGCCTGTTCACTAACAACTACAGTGTCCACCAGCTCCCAGAGGCCTGATTCCTGATGCACTTACTCCTAGGGGTGGGAAGTGGGAGTGGGTGGTGTGGTGGTGGCACTTACTGTGTATGTTGAGTGTGAGCCGGCGGGAGTGTGGGCATGTGTCTGCATGTGTGTGTTCGGAGGAGCTGCTGGGGAGGCTGTGGAAACCTAGCCCCCTGGGAGAACCTGGCTACCCTGGGGAAGTATGTCCTTACTGGAACAGCCTGGCTCCATTCCTCGTGGGATGGGGAGGCTCTGGCCACTGATTTAAAAATGTTTGATGTATGAAAACCTCATTACAGTGAATTTAAACTAGATGCTCCTTGTTAAAGCCAGAGACCGTGTTGCTCCTGCCCATTCCCTTTCCTTCCCCTCTCCCTTCTTTCTGGGTGGGTCACTGAACGTGGCTGACGGGTGTCCTCCGGCTGCTTTGGCAGGGCCACAGCAGAAGGTTGTTCAGATTGAACAGTAATATGCTAGCTTACAGTTTCTGCCAAAGGAAGGCGTTCCTTTTCTGCACAAGGCACTAAACTCCCAGAGCTGACCCACCTGATTCCCTGCTCTTCACTCAGCTGTTTTATCTCTGGTTCCTTTGTGTCTTTGTGTCTCTGCTTCCACCTCCACTAAGGACTCTCTCAATATATTCAGTTTCCCAGGAAAGAAGATTTGATAGGTTGTAAGTTACCGTCACTGTTGGTAGAGGGTTTGGGGCCAGACCATCTCTTCAGCTACCGACCTGCCTTCTGGTTGGCGGAGTGCTCGCCCTTCACCCCAGCTGTTAGGAGCTGAGGGGATGGCAGACATTCTGAACAGTGGCCTGTGCAAAGGGAAGTTTTTTCTTCTGTTTTTTTTTCCTATCACGTTTTTTCCATCTTCATTTCCCCTGACATCTGGTGCAGCTGTTGTTGCTTCTGGTAGCTTATCTAACGGTTTATTTTGCTTTAAGAAGCTCTACAGAGTAATAGCTGGTAGTCAGTCACACTCTCTTTGTCAGGTGAGATCATTTCATTGCATTTGTCTTTTTTTTTTTTTTTAATTTCCTGTTACTCTCCCCATCTACTTAGCTGCCTGCCCAAGTTGGTGTTTCCCCAGCTGTAGTCATGGCATATTAATATGCTGCAAGTATTTTACGTTTTCCGAGGTCACATAGATTATAATGCATATTAGCACTCTGAAGCCTTAAAAAGTAGGACTATTGTATGCAAAAGGTTTTTTCTTTTTTCCCCCCTTCCCTAAAGAATAACTATCATGTTTTAATGAGAACCAATAGTCTGTAGAACAGTTTGAGAAACACATATAAAGCTAATCCTTTGTTAATAGGCAGCTTGTTCTTTTTTCCTTAATAATGAAGAAGTAAGTTCTGGGTGTTACTGTTACAATGCCTTGCTGCTCTGTACTGTTTCTTCAAGCAAGTTTTGCACTCTAGTACTTCCAAGGGGACCACATAACCTCTGTTTCCACCTTACACAGTTGTCATTCTGGAGTTATTTTTGATTGTTGCATCTGTTATCCCTCATTCCATCTTTTAATTGGATCAAATCAATATTTTTCTTTTTTAACTCTGCTTCAGTAACTGAATTCTTATTCAAGATATAATCACTTTATTTTTGGACAACTGCAGTCAGTTGTATAAGCATAAGCACTGGCAAGACTCTTCTAGCAAATAAATAGAAACAGGTACTTAACTATGTAGTTCATTGAGGTAAGCCTTATAGGCACATAAAGATGAAGAGAACAGCCTTCTAGAAATTTTCTCTATACTGGCCACTGGTGTGTACTTAACTGTTAGAAGTTAAGATAGTGTTTTAGGGCATAGACAACAAGATCCTACTATATAGTATAGGGAACTAACTGTATTCAGTATCCTGTGATAAACCATAATGGAGGGTTTTCCTGATGGTCCAGTGGTTAAGAACATTCCTGCCAATGCAGGGGACATGGGTTTGATCCTTGGTCTGGGAAGATCCAACTAAGCCCATGTGCCACAACTACTGAGCCCCCTCCCTAGAGCCTGTGCTCTGCAGCGAGAGAAGCCACCACAGTGATAAGCCTGCACACCGAAACTAGAGAAAGCTCGTTTATGCAGCAGCAAGGAACAGCACAGCCAAAAAACAAACAAACAAAAGAAACACTTTAAAACCATAATGGAAGAGAATGTGAATAAGAATGTGTGTGTGTGTGTGTGTGTGTGTGTGTGTATGTAACTGAATCACTTTGCTGTGCAGCAGAACTTAGCAAAATATTGTAGATCATACCTCAATAAAATAAGTTCAAAAAAGGATAAATGTTTCAGAGACACACAGCCCTATTGGCTTGTATTAGTTATGTGTTGTTGCATAGCAGATTACCTCAAAATTTGGTGATAGCACAGTAAAATTTACCCTCTCACAGTTTTTGTGGTTGGTTGTCTGGGAGTGGCTTAGTAGTTTTGGCCCAGAGGTGTCTCCTGAGGTGGCAGCTGGCGCCGCTGTATCTGACGGCTTGACTGGGGCTGGAGGCTCTGCGTCCAGGTGGCTTACACACTCGGCTATAGGCAGAAAGGCCTGCAGGGAGCCTCAGTTGCTTGCCGCAGGGACCTTTCCATATGGTGGGTGACTGCATTGTGAGGCATTTGGCTTCCCCCAGAAAGAGGGGAGGGAAGTAGGAGCAAGGAAGCAAGAAGGTTTTTTATGACCTACTCTCAGAAGTCACAGGGCTTCCCAGATGGCACTAGTGGTAAAGAACCTCCTTGCCATGGGTGTGCAAGTGTTCCCCATCCTGATCCTCCCTCACACATGTACACCCATGGCTGATTCATGTGAATGTATGACAAAAACCACCACAATATTGTAAAGAAATTAGCCTCCAATAAAATAAAAATAAAATAAAATAAAATAGGGCAACATATGGTGATCAATAAAACAAATAAGCATTGAAAAAAAAAAAAAAAAGAACTTCCTTGCCAACGCAGGAGATGCAATAGACTTGGGTTCAGTCCCTGGGTGGGGAAGATCCTCTGGAGGAGGACATGGCAACCTACTCCAGTATTTTTACTTGGGAGAATTCCATGGACAGAGGAGCCTGGTGGGCTACAGTCCATGGGATCGCAAAGAGTCAGACACGACTGAAGCGACTTAGTACACAGCAAACAGAAGTCACACACTGTCACTTCCATCATATTCTGTTAGTTAGAATCAAGTCACTGAATCTAGCCTGCTGGCAAAGAGAAGGGAATTAAATTAAGTTCAGTTCTTGAAGGGAGGAGTATCAAAGAATTTGTAGATTTTAAAACTACCACAGGGGTTCAAAGGAGAGAGAGGTAGAAGATTAAAAAAAATCTTTCCCCTTTGATTAGTTATCTTCAAGTAGTGCTTTACTTAAACTAGCAGGTAGTTGCTGGTTCTAAGACAAGAGTGATGTCACCATAACCTCACATTATTCATCTTCTTCCTCTGTCTTTGCTGAGATATTATTGATTTCCTACCTTTCTGTTGTTCTTACATCACATTTTATCTATTTCAGTTAAAACTGTGCTTTGGACACACTGCCTTAAGTTACTTTGGTTTGGCTGCTGGGATTTCCTACCAGTGAAGTACCTTCAGTTCTCTAGCCTTGCCACTCCCCTATCACTCCATGGTGTGTACTGTTGGCGTTTATAGCCTATTGTTAATCATATTCCTGCTATTAGATTGTAAACCCCTGGAAGGCAGAAGGCTTTCCTTTGACTACGCCAGTGTGTATACTCTGGATGTATTGCATGTGTTCTGTAATACATATTTCATTGTGTTTTAAGACGGCATCAGTAGTAAGATGCACTGTATTTTATGTACCTCTAAGAAAGAAAATAACGCTGGCAATTAAACTGCGTAAGACCTGTCCCAGTTCTACTGATACACAAATGTAAAACATTGTGCACCTTAGAATTATTGAAATTTGGTCATCTGTTCAGGCCATCATTCTTTTCATAACTGTGTATTCCTTGGGAAGCATTTCTGAACTCAGATTTGGAGTACATTATTTCCTCCCATTGGAATGGTGTTAGAGGTGGTGTTCCTGCCTAAAGATTTAGCGTGAAAAACTTAGCTATGACCAACAGTACATTAAAAACATGATACCAAGGCTTCCCTGGTGGCTCAGTGGTAAAGAATACACCCGCTAGTGCAGGAGACATAGGTTTGATCCCTGGTCCAGGAATAGCCCACATGCCCTGGGCCACAGCTGTTGAACCTGTGCTTTAGAGCCTGGGAACTGCCACTACTGAAGCCCACTGGTCTAGAGCTGGTGCTCTGCAACAGGAGAAGCCACCACAATGAAAAGCTTATGCGGCACAACTAGAGAGAGCAGCCCCTGCTCGCCGCAACTCGAGCAAAGCCTGCACAGCAGTGAAGACCCAGCACCGCCAAAAATTAAATAAATAATTAAAGCAAACAAACAAAACTGCTGTTACCATAAACCTGTAGTCATTGTAGTTCTAGTTCCCATAGAGTAGGTAGAACTATTATATATTTTGATTTATAATGTACTATATATGTGTGTGTGTAGTACAAATACATCACTTTACTTCATCATCAATTTGGATTAAATTGTCAACTTAACTTAAATATTGGTGTTCCTCATGATTCTGTCCATTAACTCCTCCCTCAGCGCTGTCTTCCAGAGTGTCCTCATTCTACCTCATGCTTCCAACCTGCAGTTTTATAAATGCAGCCCTGAACTTTTTTCTGAGATCCAGACCCATGTTGCACTCTGTCTCCTTGGATGTTTTTTGGGCACTGAGCCTCAAAATTTACCAATCTGTATTTGTCCATCCTTGTACTGTTGCAACAAAGTAGTTAAGAGCTCTAGACTCTGACTGTAGGCAAGTTGCTTACCTTTCTGTGGCTCAATTTCCTCATCTGTGATGTGGGGGTAATAAGTACTCATGTTTATTTTGAAGATCAATGTAATTAATACATATAAAGTGCTTACAATGCCTCTGGTAAATAGTAGTAAAGTGTTAGTTGCTCAGTCATGTCCAACTCTTTGTGAGCCCATGAACTGTAGCCCTCCAGGCTCCTCTATCCATGGAGTTCTCCAGGCAAGAATACTGGAGTGAGTAGCCATTCCCTTCTCCAGGGGATCTTCCCAACCCAGGGATCGAACCTGGGTTTCCCACATTGCAGGCAGATTCTTTACTGTCTGAGCCACCAGGGAAACCCCCTAGTAAATAATAAGTGATCTGTAAATATTAGCCTATTTAAAAAAAAATTGTTACTGTCATCATTGTCATCCATAGGTCTAGTTTTTGGCTGTGTTCCCTTTCATCGTCCACAGCGCTCAACAGCAAGGAGATAGGTAGGAGCAATGGGTTCAGATGAGCTCTAAGTTAGCAACTGTTAAGTTTTTACTATTCCTTGAATATAGGAGATGCTACAGAACAGGACATGATTAAATACAAAGTGAATAACAGACCATAGAGTAACGGTGAGGTTTGGCGTGTTAATGAGTAAACAGATGTCATAGCTTAGCTGTCCTTCTTTCTAGTGATGTTCCTAAAGGAACTTTATGTAAGTAGAACAATGGCAAGTGGGAGATTCAGCATATTATTTTTTTTATTAATTGGGCTTTTGGTCAGAATACCAGTAGAGAGCTATTCTGGTAAACTGGGATGTGTATTGCTAAAACTTAAAGCCTAGGCAAGGGGTCTCCCTTCCTCCTAAATCTGCCCTGCTTTTTCCTATGGCTGTGAAAACCCAAACATTAGTCTTTTAGGACTTGTAGGAGAGAAATAAGCAAGAGCAAGATCGCCATCCCTGGTGATATATGTGTGTGACCTTTAATCTGCAGTTAATATTCAGACTCATAAACAAGGCCGATCAGTGTTTTGAACTGTGACCCAGTCAGATTGGCATTTTGTGGGCCCAGCTTCAGCTCTCTGGTGAGCTTGGCCTGCGGTTGTCTGTCTAGCAGCCCTACATTCTGACTTTTCTTAGGTCAGCCCCTGGGTCCTGGGGAAAGGTGCAAAGTAGTTTTCAAATTTAAGGGTAAGATTACTCTTTGAGATGAAACTAAGGAGAAATGTTGTGTGATAAATAAGATTTGCCATTTGGAAAAGTGGCCCACCAATAATGATAGCTACTGTGGCATTTCAGTAATGTGCTGATTTTAATTTTGATAACACGAATGTAATCTCTGAGGAACATGATTATATATGATTATGTTAGCAGAGCAGAACTGAAGCCCGATCATATTGTAGTCAGTCTGAGATGACTGTGAAGACAGGGGAGGATGATTAACTTGGACGCTAGAGAGGAGGCACCTGGGACGTTGTCTGCGATGTTGCAAGCTCAGGTACATTGTTCAGGTAAACTCCAGGAGGGCAGAGGCCACAGGGCACGTCAGCTTTGGTCCCTTCAGAGTTCAGTGTTCAGTGAGGAACGCAGTGGGCTTTCATTGTTCACTTGTTGAATGACTGAATGAATACTTTTATTGGGTAGTAGTATCGATGTTCATGATAAAGGAGATTTGGCTTAATCTTAGGATCCCAATGTATATTCAGGAAGCTGATTTTTGGATAAATTCTCCTCCTGCCCCCGCAACCCCCCGCCACCCTGTGCTGGGTCTTTGTTGCTGTGTGAGGGCTTTCTCTAGTTGTGATGAGTGGGGGCTACTCTGTTGTGGTGGCTTATCTTGTTGTTAAGCACGGGCTCCAGAGCATGGCCTAGGTAGTTGGGTGCATGGGCTTAGTTGCTCTGCAGCATGTGGAATCTTCCCAAATCAGGGATCAAACCCGTGTCCCCCATGTATTGGCAGGTGGATTCTCAACTACTGGACCCCCAGGGAAGTCTGATTTTTGACTGTTGTTGTTCAGTTGCAAACTTGTGTCTGACTCCTTATGACCCCAAGAACTGTAGCATGCCAAACTTTCCTGTCGTTCACCGTCTCCTGGAGTTTGCTCATATTCATGTTCATTGAGTCAGTGACGCCATCCAACCATCTCATCCTCTTTCGCCCCCTTCTCCTCTTGGCCTCAATATTTCCCAGCATCAGAGTCTTTTCCAGTGAGTTGGCTTTTTGCGTCAGGTGGCCAAAGCAAAGTTTTGGATAAATTCTTCATAGTGACAATTTTATATCTCTTACATAGCATAGAAAAATATTTTAAAGGTTCATAGTTATTTGAATCATAAATGAGTTTTTATTTCAATCCTAGTAAGTTTAAAATATGCATTAGAAATTGTTTAATAGATAGTACTTAGTAAATAGATATAGTATCCTTTCTTCTTAGTTTTGCCTTGTATTAAGTAGGATTTGGCAAAACAGTGAGTGACAGGAACCCAAAACAACTGCTTGAACAAGGTGGAAGTTTCCTTTCTTTGCTATAAATCATGGATAGCCCTGAGCCACTGTGGGGCTTTCATGTTCATTAGGGGACCCAGCTTTCTCCTTGTAGGCAAAGATGGCCTCTGTAGTTCCTGTCATCAGTTTTGTATTCTCACCAGCAGGAAGGACATGAGGGGGCAAGAACTGAGCTCATCCCCATCCTGTGAAGATACCTCCCAGAAGTCACACACATCAATTCTGCCTTGTCCCTCTAATTATAACCAAATCACAGTGCACAGCTAGCTGCATTGTGTGCTGGAAAATTTAGTCTTTGCTGGAGATGGTCATGTGCCTAGTCAACAATCTGAGATTCTGTTACTTTGGAAGACAAGTATTGCAGGACAGCTGTCAATCTGTACCATAAATCCCAAGGGATAATGTAGTAGTAACACATTTGGTAAATCAGTCTTTAATATTGTTTAGAAGAATATCATACTACTGTAATAAGTTCGGTATAGAAATTTCCCTAAAATGTTTTTTTGATCTAATGATGACTTCAGATTTTTATTGCCAGGTTAGTTTTTTAACAAGACGAACAGATGTTTGATTTGAACATTCTGATCTTAGTAGCATAATCTGCCCTGTATGTTTCCAAGTTTTCATGGGATCCATTATAGTAGAAATAATTACTGAAATTTCCTAAGTTTCTATACACTAAACGGGATTAAAGACCTCTTAGAAACAGTTAATTCTTATTTATAAATTAGAAAACTGTGTAGACATCTTATTGCTATTAATATGATATTGAGAAATGCTTTTATAAACACTTTAGTAGTATTCCTATCTAGCTTTATAAAACATCCATGTTTTTCTTTAGTATTTTAGCTGTATTGGCTTAGCACCTTTTTCTTAGCTTAGTGGAAATTTTGGAGTCTATGGAATCCTTAAGCAGTTTTTACACCAAGAAGAAAATTATAGTAACTTGGTTTATAGTTATGCTTGAAACAATCTGTAAGCTTCTTGATAATTTTAGTTTTGCAACTCATAGGACACAATTTATCTTTCCATCTGTTAGTGTATTTTATTTGCTCCAGCATAGAAGTACACAGTGTGGCGTTATAAATTGTCATAGTGATTATTTCTGTCAACTTAGACCCAAAGTTATGAATGTGTTATAAAGTTATAGTGTCCAGGAACTTCTTAAACCCTTGAAGTGTTAAGAAATTGATCATACTGATTACTTTTTAAGGAGACATAGAAGGGCACTGGGGAGGAGGTTGGAGAGACAGGGAGCCTTACCTTTTCATACTCCTGCAGTTTGTCATGGGCTTCCCTGGTGGCTCAGATGGTAAAGAGTCTGCCTGCAATGTGGGAGACCTGGGTTCTGATCCCTGGGTTGGGAAGATCTCCTGGAGGAGGGCATGGCAACCCACTCCAGTATTCTCGGTCTTCCCTGGTGGCTCAGATGGTAAAGAATCCGCCTGCAATGTGGGAGACCTGGGTTCAATCCCTAGGCCAGGCAGATCCCCTGGAGGAGGGCATGGCAACCCACGCCAGTATTCTTGCCTGGAGAATCTCCATGGACAGAGGAGCCTGGCGGGCTATAGTCCATGAGGTCACCGTCGGACACAATTGAGTGACTAAGCACAGCACACAGCACCGTTTGTCATGTGTAAATATTATATAAATACAGAAGAAAAATCTGTGCTTTTTTAGATTCTTGCCATGCTCTTTTTATTAGATGCTTTAGTAACACATGAGTTTAATTTATGTATGAGGTGGGGCATACACAATGACCTAGACACCGATTGTGTGCCTTTGAAGAATTTTCTCGCCAAAGAGAATAAGACATGGAGTGCTCCGTAGAGGAGAGTGCCTTAAGAGATGATGGTCCTGTGGTTTAAGAAAGAGCATTAGCTCTGGCTGGAGGCCTTAGGGAAGATTTGGTGTAGGAGGCGGTGTTTAACCTGTGTTTTGAAGGATTGGCAGGATTTGGACATGTGATAAGTAGCTAAGAGGATTTCAGGCAGGAAATTGCATGGAGCAAAGGCACAGAGGCTGGAAAACATGGGGAATGGTGAGTACTTTTGCTGCTCTATGAGGAAGATTATTAAGTTGTATTTCAATTTCCTTTTTTAAAAAACAATCTTAAAAATGTTCTGTAGTAGATGCAGGCAGACGCTGTTCTTTCACCTCAGGTGGTTTATGTTTGAAGCTGTTGCTGGTAGCAGTTCAAATTTGGAGAGGAATGCTTTGGGCTGATTTCTCTAAGGAAGAACAGACTGGTCTGGCTGGAACTGCAAAGCACTGGAAAGACAGGTTGGGGTCACAGCATGGGGAGATTAACACCAGGGTGAGACTATTTGAGAGCCTGATGCATTCAAATTAAATACAAGTTGTAATTGTAAAATTAATATATACTCATTTAAATCGATTTATACAGTTCAGAGCAATGCCCACTTTCCCAATATTCTTCCACACATTAATAAGCACTTGTGTACATGCTAAGCATACTATCGTGAATATTGCTTTTTACTTAATATTCCAAGCACACATTTTTCAAGTCAGTTGTAATTATAATTCAGGCCTTTTTTAAAAATAAAATTTGCATAGTGGGACATTGTATGGATGCATGCTTTAAATTTCCTGTTGATGGACACTTAAATTGGTTCTGACTTAAAAAAAATCCTTGTGCCTGTGCAATTGTGTAGGTGTACCTGTAGGGTAAATTCTTAGCAGTGGAATTGCTGCAGCAGTAGTTGTGTGCATTTTTAATTTTCAAAACTGTTAATGAATTGACCTCCAGGATGTGCCAGTGTACATAGAGTTTTAGGGTTCAGATTTACCCGTCTTATCACCAGCCCTGGACATTTGAAAGTTCTTGATCTTTGCTAACCTGATAGGTGAAAAATGTACAGTATTTTAACTTCTGTTAAAATAACTTTTGACTATGAGTGAAGTTAATGATCATTTTATGCATCATAATTTTAAAATACATGTTTTGTTGTGTCTTAGTAATAGAGCTGGGTGGTTTATATTAAATGGAACACTTCTTTCCAAGTACCATTTATTTATTTTAAAAATAGCTTTATTGAGACAATTCACATACTATAAAATTTGTCCTTTTAAAGTATACATATAAAAAAAAAAAGTATACATATGTGAGTTTTAATCATTTAAAATCGAGTGCCAGCCATTGCTGTATTATTTGTAGTAAATAACCATCATGCTGAACTTGAGGTCCTCTCTTTGTTTCCAAGTTCATCAGTATATTAGGCCCCAAATAGGAAGTGGGGAATGCAACTTCTCTTGTTATTTTTCCAGTCTGTAGGTCTCTCTCACCTGAGAGTGCAGTCGGGCTGGCTAGGTTCTGAGATGGAATTATGCGTGACAACTGCTTTGGAATCTCAGTGCTTTGGTACTGGATGGGGAGCAATTTCTTTTAAATAACTTGTAGTTGAAACTGATCTCCAACTGGTAAAGGCAACGCAAACTTGTTGACTTATCCCGACATATAAAAAATATGAAATCTGGAGTGAAAAAGCTTCTGAGGTAAAAAGATTTAAAAGATATGGTGAGTGTAAGATAGTAAGACAGTTTTTTTCTTTTTTATAGGGGTGATTCAACTGCTTTGTAGTTACTATGTTCATTTTTTATTTCAGAGATTTCCTAATATCTACTAAAGTGTATGTAAAAGTGTGTGTGTGTGTGTGTATGATAAGATGATTACACACTTCACTTGGAGAGTGGTGGTGATCTGACCTGTGTGTGTTTCTGTTATGTTTCACATAGGTGTTTTCGTGTTGCGAAAAGCATACTGATAAATAAAAACTGAAGACTAAGTTTTTGAGTGAAATCTTTTCTGTCTTCTATAGCTTTGGCTCCCATCTGGTGGGACCCCAGGCAGCCCCTGTCTGAGGACTGTTACAGAATAGTAGCTCCTCTTCCTGACCAAGTCTGGGACCTTTATCTGTATATGGTTGGCTACTTGGAGAAAGGTATAGATAGGGGCTGTTAGTAATTTTCTGTTGATTTTGGTAGAAGTAATTCTTTCCTTTTGATTTTTATAAAATAATACTTTAAGCATTTAGTTTCATGTTCTTCCTAGTAAAAATATCCTTAAAACTAATTCTTTTGCATTTTAACCCCATCATCTTCTATTATTTCTCCATATTTTTATGCTTCTTCTATTTGGAAGGTTATTCTTGATGTTGGTTCTAGTCCTTTAAAGTGTCTCCTCATTTTCTCCTTTGACATCTCTTTTCATGTTACCAGTTTTTTTCAAGTTTTAGATTTTTTTCCTATTGTAAAGTCCCTTGGGCTTTGGCTTGTAGTTTTGATTAAAGTGAATTTTCATAGGGAGACTGATGGGCTTCCCCGGTGACTCAGTGGGTAAAGAATCCGCTTGCAGGGCAGGAGACGCAGGTTTGACCCCTGGGTAGGAAAGATCCTCTGAAAGAGGGCATGGCAACACACTCCAGTATTCTTGCCTGGAGAATCCCATGGACAGAGGAGCCTGGTGGGCTACAATCTGTAGGGTCACAGAGAGTCAGACGTGACTGAGCAACTGAGCAACCACAGGGAGATTGAAGACGGCACTGACTAACACTTGAGTCAGTAGTATGATTACTTAAGGATGAGACTAATGTGAGCACTGAATGACTTGAATATAGCATTTAGCTTAGTTAATGGATCTTTCCATTTCCACTTGAGGATAATATTCTGGCTTAGAAGCACCGTCCTGAAAAAATACAAAAATAAAATTCTTGTGTGCTGTGTGTGTTTGGGTCCAGGTGAGACATGAGAACTGGGTGACCTGTGGGGGAAACAGTGTTTATAACTCTAGAAACAGTGTTTTGCTGAGATGCGATGTTGATTTGATAGGAGAGAATAATTGGGTCTTTTAAATACACTGTGTGCTTCTTGCTTCACCACATTGTCCTGAACCATGACAACCAATGAGCATTATATTAATAAGTAAGCTTGACTAGTTAGTGTGAGAGGACCTGTCTTGTGGCTTAGTGTGATGAGGTGACCTGCTTCCTTAGCTGTCAAATGGGGATTATAGTACATTAACTGAAATGAAAACATGGATATGGAAATAAGTTGAAAATACAAACCCTATAAATCTGAAGTGCGTCAGTTATCTTTTTCTTTCTCAGGAAACTCAGCAATTGCAGCCTACAACCCTTACTTAATCCAGAAATATTTATCCTCCGTAATGTTACCTCTAGAGAAATCCACTGTTTTCTTGGTGTGTTTCTCATACAAACACTACATGCAGTTGTATTTGTTTCAAATATCTTTAAGCAGGTACTACTGAGTACTCAGTTCACTCAGTAGTACTAGAGAACTTAGGTTTTTGTCCTAAAATAAAATTTTTCTTTTCATTTTATGACAAGAGACATCAAAAAGGCATTTTTTTTTTGAGAATAGTAGTGCATTGTCTTTTTCTTCTTTTTTTAACAAATGCAGCAGTCTTAAAATCCTAGAAATTTGTAAATATATCAGTTCAGTTCAGTCATTCAGTTGTGTCCGACTCTGTGACCCCACGCCAGGCTTCCCCGTCCTTCACCATCTCCCGGAGCTTGCCCAAATTCATGTCCATCGAGTCAGTGTTGCCATCCAACCATCTCATCCTCTGTTGTCCCCTTCTCCTCCTGCCTTCAATCTTTCCTAGCATCAGGGTCTTTTCCAGTGAGTCAGTTCTTCACATCAGATGGCCAAAGTGTTGGAGCTTCAGCATCAGTCCTTCCAATGAGTATTCAGGACTGATTTCCTTTAGGACTGACTGGTTGGATCTCCTTGCAGGCCAAGGGACTCTCAAGAGTCTTCTCCAACACCACAGTTCAAAAGCATCAATTTTTCAGCACTTAACATTCTTTATGGTCCAACTCTCATATCTGTACATGACCACTGGAAAAAACCATAGTCTTGACTAGGTGGACCTTTGTTGGCAAAGTAATGTCTCTGCTTTTTAATATGCTGTCTAGGTTTATCATAGCTTTTCTTCCAAGGAGCAAGTGTCTTTTAATTTCATGGCTGCAGTCACCATCTGCAGTGATTTTGAAGCCCAAGGAAATAAAGTCTGTCACTGTTTCCATTTTTACCCTGTTTGCCATGAAGCGATGGAACTGGATGCCATGATCTTTGTTTTTTGAATGTTGTTTTAAGCCAACTTGTTCACTCCTCTTTCACTTTCATCAAGAGGCTCTTTAGTTCCTCTTTGCTTTCTGCCATAAGGGTGGTTTCATCTGCATATCTGAGGTTCTTGATATTTCTCCCTGCAATCTTTATTCCAGCTTGTGCTTCATCCAGCCTGGCATTTTGCATGATGTACTCTACATAAATTAAATAGGGTGACAATATACAGCCTTGACATACTCCTTTCTCAATTTGGAACCAGCCTGTTTTTCCACGTCCAGTTCTAACTGTTGCTTCTTAACCTGCATACAGATTTCTCAGGAGGCAGTTAAAGTGATCTGATATTCCCATCTCTTGAAGAATTTTCCACATTTTATTATGATTCACACAGTCAAAGACTTTGGCGTAGTCAATAAAGCAGAAGTAGATATTTTTCTGAAACTCTCTTGCTTTTTCTATGATCCAGCAGATGCTGGCAATTTGATCTCTGGTTCCTCTGTCTTTTCTGAATCCGGCTTGAACATCTGGAAGTTCTCAGTTCACATACTGTTGAAGCCTGGCTTGGAGAATTTTGAGCATTATTTGCTAGCATGTGAGATAAGTGCAATTGTGCGGTAGTTTGAGCATTCTTTGGCATTGCCTTTCTTTGGGATTGGAATGAAAAACTGACCTTTTCTAGTCCTGTGACCACTTCTGAGCTTTCCAAATTTGCTGGCATATTGAGTGCAGCACTTGCACAGCATCATCTTTTAGGATTTGAAATAGCTCAACTGGAATTCCATCACCTCCACTAGCTTTGTTCATAGTGATGCTTTCTAAGGCCCACTTGACTTTGCATTCCACCATCGTGGTTATCTGGGTCATGAAGATCTTTTTTGTACAGTTCTTCTGTGTATTCTTGCCATCTCTTCTTAATATCTTCTGCTTCTATTAGGTTCATACTGTTTCTGTCCTTTACTGTGCCCATCATTGCATGAAATGTTCCCTTAGCATCTCTAATTTTCTTGAAGAGCTCTCTGCTGCTGCTGCTGCTAAGTCACCTCAGTCTTGTCCGACTCTTTGCGACCCCATGGACTGCAGCCTACCAGGCTCCTCCGTCCATGGGATTTTCCAGGCAAGAGTACTGGGGTGGAAGAGCTCTCTGGTCTTTCCTATTCTATTGTTTTCCTCTATTTCTTTGCATTGATCACTGAGAAAGTCTTTCTTATCCCTCCTTGCTATTCTTGGTAACTCTGCGTTCAGATGGATGTATCTTTCCTTTACTCCTTTGCCTTTAGCTTGTCTTCTTTTCTCAGCTATTTGTAAGGCCTCCTCCGACAACTTTGTTTTTCTTGGTGATAGTCTTGATCACTGCCTCCTGTACAGTGTCACGAACCTCCGTCCATAGTTCTTCAGACACTCCAGCATATCTAATCCCTTGAATCTATTTGTCACTTCCACTGTAAATATATATTTTGGTGGAAAAAATATAATGAGGATGGCATCAGTAGGTTACTATTTAAGTTAGGGATAGAAGTGTTTTTCCTGTCACCTCAGTTGCAGCCCTGTGAACTTCTAATATTAAGGTCTAGAGAGATCTGGTGTTAGCATGTATCCCCTGAAGTGATTTAAGAGGCTGTTTTTCTTTCTCAAGTTGCTTATTCTAGTCTAATCGCTCAGGAAGGAAGCTTTGAAGCTTTTTTACTTTCTGGGAGTCAAAGATTAGTTTGTAATTAAAAAGGTTAATAGAGTCTTTTTTCCCTCCTGAAAAAAAAAAAGTCCTGAGTCAGGAGAGAGTTGTCTGGTTAAGTGCTTACTTTTCCCATGAGGTGATCAGATAATTTGTTTTCTCCTTTGGTTTGGATATTTGAGGTAATTTCTCTGCTTAAAAATAAAAATTCTATAGGAAGGAGTCATGTTTTTATCACTCCTTGAGAAGAAGAATTCAGTTGTAAGACACCACTGAAAAGAATCCAGCCTCTGGGGGAAGTGTTAGAGAATTGAATGTTGCTAAAGCATCAAGAATGGAGGAGGTAGACCTATTTTGAGCTTATCTGTGACACCTGTTTAGTTTAGAAAACTCCAGAGAGTAGGTATGGCTGTGTTGTTGAGGTTTGGTTTTACTTTAGATGCAGTGACAGCCGTGTGTCTTCCTTTAGGAGGGGATTGTCTAGCAGTAACTGAGTGTGCACTGTGGCCCGGTCACCGCAGGACCACTTGCAGAGATGCGTTGTGAGGACTTTAGCCTCCGGTTCATGGTTACTGAAAAAAGAACTGTGGCCATTTGATGTAATCTGGACAGGAGACCTGTTGTTTTTATTACATTGAATTAGCAGTCAGTCTTTGAATTTATTTGTTTTAGTGGATGCTATAAGAGAAAGGATCCATAAGGATAACAGATGGCTATGAAATTAGCCAAAAGCATAAGTAAGAGTATATATCAGGGATGAGGTAAACCTATTGTGATTACCTGCTTTCTACTGATTTCTGTGAATTACTGACCTGATGTTTGTTTTTAGATGTGCAGAAAAAGTTCTACACTTTGGTACTTTTTCTATTACAAACTTAATAGATTACAAAGAGATATAACTTAGATTTCATTAAGTGAAGAAGGCACCTTTCTGGTATATCTTTTTCTGTGAAGCTTCACCTTTTCTGTTAATAATAAATTCTGGGAGAGAATTGTTCAAAGTTTGTATCATAGTGATGATGTATTCAGTTATATCTGACTCTCTGTGACCCCTGGACTGTAGCCCATCAGGCTCCTCTGTCCATGGGATTCTCCAGGTAAGAATACTGGCATGGGTTGCCATGCTGTCCTCCAGGGGATCTTCCTGACCTAGGGATTGAACCTAGGTCTCCTGCATTTCAGGCAGGTTCTTTACCATCTGAGCCACCAGCAAAGCCGAAGGAATGATGTACTTTACTCATGTAGATGGTTTCAGACAAAGTTTTTTTCCCTTTATACTTTCTGTTTTACTTGATTATTAGAAAATTATGTTTTGAAACTAGTGTCTTTTTTCTTAAATATGGTATGTTCCCTTATCTTCTCCTATGATTCCTATGGATGTGTTTAATTTGAAAACAAGAGATTTCAGAAGAATCATACTCTCCAAGTACCTATCAGATCAGATCAGTCGCTCAGTCGTGTCCGACTCTTTGCGACCCCATGAATCGCAGCATGCCAGGCCTCCCTGTCCATCACCAACTCCCAGAGTTCACCCAGACTCACGTCCATCGAGTCAGTGATGCCATCCAGCCATCTCATCCTCTGGCGTCCCCTTCTCCTCCTGCCCCCAATCCCTCCCAGCATCAGAGTCTTTTCCAATGAGTCAACTCTTGACATGAGGTGGCCAAAGTACTGGAGTTTCAGCTTTAGCATCATTCCTTCCAAAGAAATCCCAGGGCTGATCTCCTTCAGAATGGACTGGTTGGATCTCCTTGCAGTCCAAGGGACTCTCAAGAGTCTTCTCTAACACCACAGTTCAAAAGCATCAATTCTTCGGTGCTCAGCCTTCTTCAGAGTCCAACTCTCACATCCATACATGACCACAGGAAAAACCATAGCCTTGACTAGACGAACCTTTGTTGGCAAAGTAATGTCTCTGCTTTTCAATGTGCTATCTAGGTTGGTCATAACTTTCTTTCCAAGGAGTAAGCGTCTTTTAATTTCATGGCTGCAGTCACCATCTGTAGTGATTTTGGAGCCCAGATTCTGCTTCATTGACTATGCCAAAGCCTTTGTGTGGATCACAATAAACTGTGCAAAATTCTGAAAGAGATGGGAATACCAGACCACCTGATCTGCCTCTTGAGAAATTTGTATGCAGGTCAGGAAGCAACAGTTAAAACTGGACATGGAACAACAGACTGGTTCCAAATAGGAAAAAGAGTTCGTCAAGGCTGTATATTGTCACCGTTTATTTAACTTATATGCAGAATACATCATGCAGAGTATATCATGAGAAACGCTGGACTGGAGAAACACAAGGTGGAATCAAGATTGCCGGGAGAAATATCAATAACCTCAGATATGCAGATGACACCACCCTTATGGCAGAAAGTGAAGAGGAACTAAAACGCCTCTTGATGAAAGTGAAAGTGGAGAGTGAAAAAGTTGGCTTAAAGCTCAACATTCAGAAAACGAAGATCATGGCATCCGGTCCCACCACTTCATGGGAAATAAATGGGGAAACAGTGGAAACAGTGTCAGACTTTATTTTTCTGGGCTCCAAAATCACTGCAGATGGTGACTGCAGCCATGAAATTAAAAGACTCTTACTCCTTGGAAGGAAAGTTATGACCAACCTAGATAGCATGTTCAAAAGCAGAGATGTTACTTTGCCAACAAAGGTTCGTCTAGTCAAGGCTATGGTTTTTCCTGTGGTCATGTAGCAACGATAAAAAGGAAAGTACAGTCTTGTTTTTCTGAAATGATAGATAAGGTGATAAATAAGTGAAACAATGATTATCATAGAAAATCTGTGACTTAAGGCCATAGCTTTTAGAAGGTCGCTCTCAGCTCAGTCTGCTTTTCTCCGGGCGGTTGACTTTTGGTAAGGGAGCATCTGAGTGGCATGCTGGGCTTGTCGACAGTAGTTATCCTAGTGCCTCTTGTGTGCTGGGCCCTGGAGCTCAAAGATGAGTAAGATGTGTCCTCTTAACAGGGGTCATGACCCAAAGGAAGAAACAGATATGGAGAAAAATCAGTATAATGCAGTCTGAAAAGAACTGTGCAAGAAGTAGAAACATCAAGTTCTGACAGCCCAGAGTGAGAAGTGCACATACACCTGGGACATTTATGTGGCAATTAGTTTTTAAAACACAGGCTCTCTTTGCCTGTCTCTTGACAAGCTGGTCCTGCAGCCCTGCTTCTGGCAGCTGCATGTTTCGTGGATGTGTGACCTGGTGTAAGTGGGTGGGCCTTTCCTTGGCACTGATGCTTTCTGGGGAGTAGAATGTACATCTCTTGGAAGAGGTTGGGCATCCTAACCCTGTATTAATCTGAATCCCAAATACTTTTCTATGTGTCATATCAGAGCTAACATGACAATAATTTTGTTCATTTTTCCTGAGCCCCTTCTTTGGGAGGGGGAAAACTTTGCAAATAAATAGGAGTCCTGTAGCAGAAGGACTTAGCCTTGCCCTTGGACTTCTCTGCCTTGGGAACTTGCATACTTTTTTAGGGTTACATGCTATGAGTAACTTAGGTGCTGTTACTGTTTTACATGTTTCCCTCTTTGAGTGATGGGAGACACAATACTTAGTTTTTCAATTCATTGTCTCCTTCCTCCCTAAATATGAAGTAAATCCTGACTTTTTTCTTCCTAAAAAATGACTTACTTAGTTTTTAGAAAAATTACATTATCTCTGTATGGAGGATTTGAAGCATTGTTTAAAAATAAATGTATTAGTGTTAAAAAGAATGACCCAAGGATCACCTTGGGGCTTTATTAATTAAACTCCCAAGTGTTAGTCATACCTATGACTTCCATATTTCTCTTATACTGGCATTAAATCCATTCATTCACCAAATAGATTTATTATTTATTTGCTAGAGAATGTGGAAGGTGCTAGGGAGACTTGCACAATGGTGATGTTTGCCTGCATTAAAAATGAATGAATGAGTGAGTGAATGAGTGAATAAATAAAGAAGTAAATCTGCTTCCTGTGCTAAAGGGGCATGTAAATTCAATCCTAATCGTGGTGCTTAAACATGAAGTTCCAGAGAGAAGCAGCTGGCACTGAATTCTACCTGGCTTAACCTTCCATCTGGGACCTCTCAGACAGCCAACAGGTATTGGATGTGTGTTTCCAAGATTAATACTGAAGGAAATGAAATATAAACTTTGGTCGGCAAGCTTGCAAAATGTAACGTTTAGAGTTATCTAGTTCAAAAGTAAAACTGCTTATTGTATAGCATAACAAATACAGTTCAGATTCAGGCTAACTAGAGATTATTGTCGGAGAAGGCAATGGCACCCCACTCAAGTACTCTTGTCTGGAAAATCCCATGGACAGAGGAGCCTGGTAGGCTGCAGTCCATGGCGTCACTAAGAGTCGGACACGACTGAGACTTCACTTTCACTTTTCACTTTCCTGCATTGGAGAAGGAAATGGCAACCCACTCCAGTGTTCTTGCCTGGAGAATCCCAGGGACGGGGGAGCTTGGTGGGCTGCCGTCTCTGGGGTCGCACAGAGTCAGACACGACTGAAGCGACTTAGCAGCAGCAGAGATTATTGTGGGTTAAAGAAGTTAACTAAGGATCTGTTGAGAAGCTTAAGAGGAGAGCCTTGAAGAATGGGTGCTGTTTGCCTAGGAACTGGGAGAGCAGGTTAGGGAAGTCCTAGCAGGTCAGCCTGAGGCAGGAATGAGGATCCTTGTACAGGGTTAAGTAAAGAGAGCCTAGTCAGTGTAAAGAGTCTGTGGAGAGATGGAGTGGGTTGATTTAGGAGGACCGAATGGTATAGGCATAGAATTCCTGCCGATGCCTGACAGGAATGGGAGGTGAGGCAATAAAGTCACAAGGCCTCCAGAGACTGTGGAGGACTGTCTTAGTGTTTTGGGCCCCAGATTTGTAATGTGGCCATAGGAGTGCACTGGGCAGTCCTGGGAAGGACATGTATGTGCTCATGTGCTGTTAAAGTTGCTTTCTGTCCTTGCTTGTAGTTTGGTCAGATGGTGGAATGGACTGGAGGAAAGAGAAATAGCTGCAGGACAAAACAGGCTCTTAGAAGGCCAAGCAGTTGGTGAAGAGTCACGCTTGGCTTTTATTTAGTATCATATCTTATAAAAATTTCTTACCCCAAATCTTGTCACTAAATGCTGAAGTTATTTTAGTTTTCTAAAAAAAAAAAATCAGAAATCATAGATTATATATGATTTTGTTCCATCTCTTCTCTTGCTTCTCACACCAGACACCCACTCTGCTTCATCCTCTTCTTTCTTCCACCCCCTCCCCTCTTTTTTTGGCTCCCTCTTGTTTTCTTCTTCAAGTCTCAGTTTAAGGAGCATTTTATCTGACAGCCTTTCCTCAGTCAGGGCTGCCTTCAGCTTCGCTCTCCCTTGCCACCTGTCTTACCCGGGACATGTCACCACATTGTAAGTGCCTGCTCAGCCTGCCACCCAGAGCTCAGAGCTCCAGCCCAGTCTTGGTCTGCCCGGGTGGGTCAGGCACAGGGCACGTGCTTATTAGTAAATACTTGAGCAGTGTAAAGGTTGGGCTTACTTGTCGTTGTCATTAATTAAAAAAAAACAACCTTGATATCTCCTAAACACTTCTCCGTTTGTTTTTTTTTTTGGGGGGGGGGGCATGCTGTGGTATTGATATGTGGTATTGGTGGGGCTTCCCAGGTGGTTCAGTGGTAAAGAATCCACCTACCAATGCAGGAAATGGGATTTCAACCCCTGGGTTGGGTAGGTCCCCTGGAGAAGGAAATGGCAACCCACTCCAGTATTCTCACTTGGAAAATTCCATGGACAGAGGAGCCTGGCGGGCTACAGTCCATGGGGGTTGCAAAAGAGTCAGACATGACTTAGTGAGTAAACAACAGCAAATGTGGTATTGGTCCTTTAGGTTATTTCCATTATGTTCATTATCCCATTCTTTTTCCTACTATAGTGCTACTACCATAAACTTTCTTTTACATACTGTACTTTTCAATGCTTTTAAATAAAAAATGATTAGGAAAAACCATACACAAAGCACAGAATTATTTTTAAGAAGACTTGTATTTAAAATATTTATATGTTGTGTCCAACTTCTTAGGGAGTGGCATATAAAAATTGCATTTTTGGTCCAGATCTCATTTTGAATAAGGAAAATATACCTCTGTTATTCAAATTAAACAAATTATAAAGTGAAGCAACTATGTTGCTTAGGGGATAGAGAGTGATGGAATGGATGGCAGATCCTGTGAAATAGGGTTTTCAGGGACGGCTTCTCTGGGCCTTGAACAGGACAAAAACCATGCAGAGATTTGGGGACAGAGCATTTCAGGCAGAAGGCACGCCAAATGCCCAAGTCCTGAGATGGGAGCCTGCTGTGTGGTTAAGGAGCAGTAGACCAGTCAGGGCTGGGTCTTACAGGTCACTCTTGACCACGGTAAGATCTCAGGCTTTTTTTTACTCTTAAGTGTAAGGGATGCCAATGAAGGTTTTGGTCAGGGGTGTAGCAGGATCTGATTTCTCAGGCTACTGCATAGGAGACTGTTGCCATTCAGAGTGGAAGGAGGGGCTGGGGAGGAGGCTGTTGCAGGAAACCAGGAGAGGCAGGGCTGGGGCTTGGATAGGGCGGGGCTGGTGTGGTCACGCGAGTGGTCGGGTTTGGACTTTGGAGAAGTGCTGTGTCTGGAGAGATGAAAATTTTACCACTAGTTAAAAAACAGTTTAAGGTAATCCTCTTGTTGAATATGACTTAATAGTATTCAGAATGCCTTTTTCTTCAGAGTATTTGTAGAAATACAGGTCTTGTAGAAATTAACTAAACTGGTGAAATGGGGAAAGGAACCAGGAAAGGTAAGGCCTGGGACTTGATTGTATTATTAATCCATTTGCTGATGGAACAAGACAAATTCCATAATGTCAGATGTTCAGATTTCCTTCTGTAATAGTCATTTATGTAATGTAAAAAGTATGTCTGAAGAGTATATACTTGGATGAATTATGTGCTGAATTCTAGTGCTTAGTATGATTGTGTTCAAGGAGAGCTGTTTAGTATTAACTGTGAAATATGCTGCAGCAATAATAATAAGGAATGCAGTGGGTGCCTTTCTGCTGTTATCAGATCCATTAACAAGTTTTGCTGTGTTCGACTGCTCCCCATCATTATGCTTTATGGTTCATACTAAGCTGTAGATATAAATGACATCTATTCTACAACAGTTTCTCAAGGCCTTGTAAGCAATGATGTTGTATTTTGGGTAAATATTTGTTTACAGCATACTAATGCTAGACAGTTAACGTTTGCTTTGGTTCTTCTCCTGTGTTCTACATAGGGTTGTAGCCAGGTAGAGAAAAGTATTTGACAGTGTACTTGAGGTTTGTGAAACTATATTGACATATGTGAGTGCTTCACACTTACGGCTGCTCTTCTTTATTATTTTAGCCATAGAGAGAAGTAGCTTAAGCCAGGGACATCCTTTAGTGTAGAAGGTTCTGTGAAAGTGGGTGAAATTGTTTCACAAGCCACTAAATTGAAGTGAATTGCATCTCTCTCTCTTTTTTAAAAACAAAATTTGGCTTTTGAAGTGGGAATTTAAACTTGTGATATCTGCTGTTTGCAAGATAGTAAGTATTGAGTATTTATTGGTTTTTGTTTGCTCTTTTAAGAGTTCGGGTCTAAAATTCAGTAAGAATTTTAGAATCCTCTTTTCCTTAGCCACTTAAAGATTTAAAACAAAGACTTAAAACTCTTCCTTTGGGGTGTCAGGTCACTTTATTATGAGGAAAACTGGACTCTCCAGAAAAAGACATCATTCATTTAACAGATTTATTCAGCATGTCTATCAAATGGCTGCTATCTACCTGACATATTTATAGATGTTTAGGAGACATCAATGAACAAAAGAGAAAAAACTCCCAGCCTTCCCTAGCTCCCGCCTGCCCTCTTCCCTTGAGCCGGCAAACCTCGCCCCTGTGAAGCTTATATTCTAGTGGAGCCATCTAGCCAGAAAAATGATAAATAAGAACATTGTGCAGTATATTAGAATGTGTTAAGTGCTGTGGAAAAAGCAGAGTTCAGAAGGGAAGGGTGGCGATTGTTGCGATTTATTGATAAATAGAGTCAGGATAGGCCTCATAGAGAGGGACATATTTGAGCACAAGGTTAAATGTGGTGCTCAGGTTAGCCATTTGGAGTTCTGGGGTTTGAGCATTCCAGGCAGAAGGGAAAGGCCAGCACAAAGG
>NW_011494861.1:4786439-4795923 GCF_000754665.1 Bison bison bison
GGAAGACAGGGTGATTGGAGCAGGACCAGAGGGGAAGGGTGCTGTGTTAGCTTCCGGGCTGTTGTAACAAAGTAGCACAGGGTGGGTGACTGAGAATAGCTGAAATGTATTCTCTCATGGTTTCGGGGCTGGAAGTCTGAGATCAAGTTGTTGCCAGAGCTGGTTCCCTCTGTAGGCTCTGAGGTCCTGTTGATTCTATGCTTCTCTCCTTGCTTCTGGTTGCTGCTGCAGCTCTTGGCTTATAGACTCACCACTCTAGTCCCTGATTCTGTCCTCACTTCTCTGTTTCTTCTCCCTGTCTGTCATTCCTAAATCTAGGATGATCTCATCTTGACATTCTTAACTTGATTACATCTACAAAGACTTATTTTTCCAAATCAGGTCGAATTCACAGGAACTGGGGGTTTAGGACTTTCACTTAAATTTTTGGGTCTACCATTCACCTGTTTGGATGTGAGAGTTGGACCTAAAAAAGGCTGAACATCGAAGAATTGATGCTTTTGAACTGTGGTGTTGGAGAAGACTTTTGAGAGTCCTTTGGACTGCAAGGAGATCCAGCTAGTCAATCCTAAAGGAAATCAACCTTGAATATTCATTGGAAGGACTGATACTGAAGCTGAACCTGATGTGAAAAACTGACTCATTAGAAAAGACTTTGATGTTGGGAAAGATTGAAGGTAGAAGGAGAGGTGGACGACAGGATGTGATGATTGGATGGTATCGCTGACTCAGTGGTCATGAATTTGAGCAAGCTCTGGGAGTTGGTGATGGACAGGGAAGCCTGGTGTGCTGTAGTCCATGGGATCGTAAAGAGTCTAGACAAGAGTCAGATCGTAAATATAATATTTATATATCATAATATATAAATATTATATTACATTATAATAATACATATTATATAATAATATATAAATATTATATTATTTCCTTATAATAATCAACTGGGTGACTGAACGACAATTCATCTGTATCGACTCTGAAGCTAAAGTGTAATATGTACTGGTAAGGGGGTAGGGGCAATTAGATCTCTGGTGCCCCAGGAGTCCTGTTAAGGATCTTGGCTTAAATTGAGATGGGAGGGTGTTGAAAGGTTTTGAGCAGAGACATGACATATGATTTGTATTTTTAAAAGATCACTCTGCTGTATTAGCGATAGACTGGGGCAAAAGAGTAGAAATAAGGAGATAGGTAGGAGACTATTGTAATAGTAATTCATGTGAGAAATGATGGTGACTCAGGCCAGGATACTAGCAATGAGAGGGTGAGAAGTGTTTGGCTTCTGCATGTATTTTGAAGGTAGAGCAGCAGTATTTTCTGATGGATTTTGATGTAGGTTTGCGGTGAAAGAGGGGAGTCAAGAATGATTGCAAGGTTTTGAAACTGAGCACCTAGAAAGGATGGTGTTGTCAGGAACTAAAATGAGAAGACTGGTGAGAAGAATCAGCAACAAAAATTGCTGAGAAGAGATCAGTAAAAATGGAAAACCAGGAAAAACTGTAACAGATAGTAGATGGCATCCTGGAAGGTGGGTGGAAAAATATATCAAGTTAAGAAGGGGAGATGTACTGGGGAAAAATTCTGCTAAACTGGGCCAGATTAGGACAGAGAATTGATCACTGGTTTTAGCACTGTGGAGGTCAGAGATGATCTTTACAAGGTTTGTTTCAGTGGAGTCAAGGGCCTTATTGGAGTGGGTCCAAGAGAGAATGAAAGGAGAATTAAATAGTTGCAGGTAGTAGATATTTAGTGAAGGGACAAGTTTTTTTTTAAAGACAGGAGGTACAAGAGTATAGAAGTATCTTAATGTCTCAATTTTGTGTAATTTCAGGGGACACTTAGGGGCTGCCTGAATCCTCCCATGAACCTGCAGGTTAGAAATTCCTGGCCTATAGCTTGCCAGTAAAACTACAGGGCACGAGTGTACTTCCTCCCTGGAGATTTATCTTTGGTATTAAGAATTTTTTGTGGTTTGGTAATTATTAACTACAAAAATTCCTAAGTGTCTTTAGTTTTCCTTATAAGGAATAGACCTTGGCACAAATCATTTACTTACATTAGAAAATTTTAATTTTACACTAAGTAGTTACTCAGATACTGTTCTACATGAATTTAACCTTTATAATAATACTGTATGTTTTTATTGTCCCCAGGTGGAGGCACAGAAAGTTTCAGGCAACTTGCCCAAAGTTACCCAGCTAGGAAGGGGCAGAGCCAAGTTTTGCACCCAGGCAGTCTGGCTCCAGAGTCTGTGCTCCTGAGCACTGCCCTGCGCTTCCTCTGGGGGTTCTGCAGTGGCTGCTGACACAGTGTGGCTGTGGGGTGAGGCAAGGGGGATGGAAGTAGGTGCTGAAGGGCAAATGATGCTTTTGCAAAGTTTTTGAGATTTTCATCAGAAAGAGTCTGTAAAATAGTAGAATAGTGTCCTTAGGGTTTGTCTCAGGTGAATAGAGTAAGGTTGTAGTGGTTTTTATTCCAAGGATTTGAGAACAGCTGGTTTTCCTCCAGCAGATTGGTGAGCAGCCTATTCTTTTGTGTAAGAGTTGTTGGCTGGCACGGAGACCCATGTTTTCCATTTCCAGCAGGTGAAATTGCTCCCTTTCCACCTGTACTGTGTTTTCTGGTTCCTTTGACAGTTGGGCTTGATGTTTTGGTGCACCCTGGGTGGCATTGTTCTCTAGGATCAGATGACCTAAATTGCTGGCTCCGTTTATTATAGAGTGCTTCAAGTCTGCCTTTGGGTCCTAGAGTTAAAATGGATGGTTCTGAGTCAGTGTGGCTCTAAGAGCTGATCGCCAAGAAACTCTCAGTCTGGGTGGATAGGGCAGATCGCGTTGATTTGGTGCAGGTTGCTTACCCCTTACTCTGCCGTGTGGTCAGTCTCTGCTTGCTTAGGTAGCTCAGGCGTGTTCTTCCTGTAATCTTTGCTTGAGAATGGACCATTGAGGGCCGAGAAGTAGGGGAAGCAGTTCACAGAAGGTACTGGAGCCCAGATAGACCATCATTTACCCCAGAGCACAAGTTAGAGTAATGATCGAATTGATACTGGAACCCAGTTTTCTTAATGTGTAAGTAATACTTAATAGAATGTTTTTTGGAAATGCCCTGGTGGGGTGGTAATTAGGACTTGGTGCTTTCACTGTCATGGCCTGGGGTTCATCCCCTGTTTGGGGGACTAAGACCCTGCAAGCCATTCAGTGTGGTTCAGAAAAAAAATCACTTAAAAAAGTGAAAGCACTTCTGTGCAGTTATATAGTCTTCATCATTATAATGAATGTATACTATTTCATAAGTGTTATCAGTTTTTTATTACTCTAAATAACACTGTATGGATCTTCTAAAAAATTCAATAAATATCTAGTTGCTGTTTCACTGTTCTAGGCAATGAGGATATGGTAATGAATAAATAGAAATAGGAAGAAAATCTCTGCTCTCATGGAGTTTGTGTTGTAGCAAGATGTGTCTACTCATATTTACAGTCGTTTCCTTACGATAGAGTGTAAGTGAGTTTTGATATTACAAGTGAAACTATTCAGTAGCTGCGTTTCTAAACATTAGAACAAACTTTCTTTTAAATTCTGTGTGAAAAACGGAAGTCTTCTACACTATTTTCTCTGATTTGTTTGCCCCCTTACACATAAGTGCTATCAAAAATTAAAATGAATAGGGATCTCTAAAAGGAAGTGTTTTAAGTATCACTTTTTGATAATTAAGGAACTTGGTTAATTGCTTTTTTTCCCACTAATCAGCTAAAATGTATTAGTAAGTCATGATTTTTGGCATAGTTGAGAAATTTTCAGTCAGTTTATTATAAATTTGACTATTAAGGTTAAATTTTAGGTTATAAAGGTGACTAGTAATTTCTCATGCCTTGCACTATCCTTCTTTCATTTCTAGTAATTCTCTAGGGACTTGGCAGCATCTTTAATAAAACTGGATGATGTGGATGCTTGGCATTCGATGTGATCCAGTCTGCTCTGAGATGCCCCAGTTTGAACTTTCACTTGAAGTGTGCCTAACAAAGCAATATTCTGTTCAAAAAGGTATAACCAACTCTCAGCTGGAAAAAAAAGTAGATGACTTGTTCAGACTACACATCAAGAACCAGCTTCCTGTAGCTGAATCGAGCAGAGAGAGGGACTTTAAGACAATGGTCTGTGCAGGTGATCAGGAATTATTTTGATACTTTGTCTAATAGTATATACATTAGACAAGTTTATATAATGGCTGATAACTTGAGTTGAGCCATTTCTTTGCTCTTAGCTTAGTATGGTGACATTGCTCTAGTAATAGGGGGATTGCTTTAGCTGCTGTATTTTCTAATTACATCTAATACCCTATTCTTCCAGAGGGGTATTATTATTGATTTCAAGGTGAGGAAATGGAGATTTGGAGAATGGCAACCCACTCCAGTACTCTTCTCTGGAAAATCCTATGGACGGAGGAGGCTGGTGAGCTATAGCCCATGGGGTCACAGAGTTGGACACGACTGAGCGACTTCACTTTCACTTTTTCACTTTGTTTCATCACTACTAGTAGTGATATCAGATTTGGGGTTCAAATTGAGGTCTGGGTAGTTGTAGCTTTTTCTACTACGTCCTACACCTTTCCTTAATCTTATGGCGGACTTTGTTGTACAGTGACCTATCTGAAACTGTATTTTTCTTCTTCTTTGTGGCTGTATTGGGTGACTTGCAGGGTCTTAGTTCCCCAGCGAGGATTGAGCCCAGGCTACGGCAGTGAAAGTGCTATGTCCTAACCACTGGACTGACAGGGAATCCCAAAAAACTGTATTTTTTTTTTCATTTAGAAAATAAAATATTCTCTTCTGTTTTGTTTTCCCATTTTATTGATATTTTTCTTTAAGAAGTTCTAAAAATTGAAACTAAGTTCAGTCCTTCTCTCTTTTTTCTTTCCTTTCAGTTAGCTCTATTATTAAATTTTGATGATATAAAACACAAGAAACATATTCAGTGACACTTGACAGTATTTTTTTTTTCCCTAGGAGGGCAAAGAGGAAATCTGGATTTCTTAGATAAGCCAATACCTTCCAGAAATGGAAACAGCCATACAACTTACTGTTTCAAGTAGGTTGCCGTGTAAATGTTGGCAGATAAAATATTGATGGCTTTCTTGCTCTACTTAGAATTCCTTCACAGGTTTAAGTGCTTACTGGCTTCACTCAGAATAAATAGTTCTAATTTTTGACTTTGATGTTATTTTAACATTCAGTTAAAGAGAACATACTTAAGGGGAAGGTCAAACATTGATGGTTTAAGAGGAATTGGAAACAGGAAAACTTATTTTTAAAATTTGACAAATTGTGCATTACATACGAAAAATAGAATGAGACAGTCTTGGGGGAAAGTACCTAATAACTTCAGGTGAATGAAAAAATTCAGAAAGTCACCCAACCATTTAAAGTGAACTCAAATTAGGAAATTGTGTATATGAAATGGTTTGTGAATCTAGAAAGAATGTATTATTGTGTTATGAATGATAAGCAGATATATCTGTAAGGCCTTTGGGATTATTACAGTTGGTATGAAAAGTATGTACCAATTGATGTTTACTTAAATCATATATTGAAATTATTAACCATGTTTTCAATGGACAGATTTCTCAGTTAAGGAATCAAAAGGTTAGCTTTGGTTTAAGAGGCAGTGTGACATGATGGTCAAGAGCAGACTGAAAGCCAGATGCCTGGGTTAAAATCTCAGCTCTGCCGATAGTATATTATATTAATGAGGGAATTATTTAACTTCTCTGGGGCTCAGTTTCCCTGTCTATAAAGTAGGGATAATAATAGTACTATTTTGTAGGAGTGCTGTTAAAATTAGGTTAATTAATGTATACAAAGCATTCAAGCATTTTGGTGTTTATAGAATACTGACCCTGTATATTTGATATAAAGTGCTGGGAAATACAGATGTAGGAAAGATTTAAAAAGAATTGAGAGAATAGATGAATATTATAAGAGAAGGTATGAGGATTAGATTGTTTACATGATTGAATCTCGCTCTGCTTCAATAATGAAATAATTTTGAGGAAAAAGCAGGAGATGAGGGATGGACTGATATGCGTGCCAATACTTGAGCAGTTTTATGATTATCTCCTGGAAAATCCCATGGACGGAGGAGCCTGGTGGACTGCAGTCCATGGGGTCGCTAAGAGTCGGACATGACTGAGTGACTTCACTTTCACTTTTCACTTTCATGCATTGGAGAAGGAAATGGCAACCCACTCCAGTGTTCTTGCCTGGAGAATCCCAGGGACAGGGGAGCCTGGTGGGCTGCCGTCTATGGGGTTGCACAGAGTCGGACACGACTGAAGCGACTTAGCAGCAGCAGCCTGGAGAAGAAAAGGTAGTTTGATTCTCCTCTGTATAATAGGATAGTAATCTGTTTTGATTCATTTTTTAATTTACTGAAGTTCAATAAATTGGGTACAGTTTTAAAACCGGTTACCAAAACGAAGGGGGAGATATGAAATTCCTAGTTTATACAGGGAGTATAAATGAGAGTAAGTAGGGGTGAACTCTGAACCATTCTGACAGGAAGAAAACAGGACCAGAGGAAGCAAAGATTCTTTTGAACAAATGTATCTGATTATTCAGGATTACTGAGGGCCGAGGTCTGAATAGAATGCCTTGAATTAGTTGATTTCAGACAACAGAGCAAGTTGTGACTGTATAAGTGGATGGCTTTATGGAGTGAAGGGGGAGATCACTGGAGTTGAGGTTACCTAGGAATCAGGAGACATGGGTTTAATCCCTGGGTCAGGAAGATCCCTGGAGAAGGAAATGTCAGCCCACTCTACTGTTCTTGCCTGGGAAATCCCTTGGACAGAGGAGTCTGGCAGGCTATAGTCCATGGAGTTGCAAAAGAGCTGGACATGGCTTAGTGACTAAACAGCTGGACATGGCTTAGTGACTAAACAGCAACAACGGGGATGAGGCACCTGGCTGTTAGACAGGTGTCCTCTTGTTGCATCACCTAGATTATGGTAGGACCCAGGTGAGAAGGAAGACTGAACAGATGTCACAGACTTCTGTAAGTAGGGGGAGAGACCACCCAGAGATTGTTGTGCTAGCATTCTGTGACATTTCTGTAATTCCCTTTTCTCTTTATCTCATTTGGTTGAATATCATTGATATCACACATATATACTGTTTTTAATTAATGTTAACAATTTGTGATATGCTCTTCAAATTTTTTCATACAGAATGATATCACATTAGGTATGTTTTGCAATTACTGCTTATTGAGTAAAATATGATTGTTTTCATGTCATCCAATGTCAGTAAATTTACTTTCAGGATTATTTTTAGTAACTGTGCAGTGTTCTGTTATATGAATTTGCTATAATTTACTGATGGAATTCAATTATTGTTGGACGTTTCTAACATCTGCTGTTTTCCTCACCCAAATGTATATTGTGTTTTGAAGTTAATATGACTTATAATGGCTGCATAGTGTTCTGGAATGTGGGTGCGCTGAGAGTTGGCAGTAGTGAAGGGGTGTTTTTAACTGTTGCCCTGACTGACACATCATTTATGAAGGCCAGCTCAGTTGTGCAGTTAAATGGCCACGTACATAAACATTTTCTGTGAGTATGAACTCTCAGGATTTGGGGAGTTATTATTATTATTTTTTTTTTGCATGAGAGGAACTTGACTTCATCAGCTTGGGTCTTTGTGCCATTTCCTGGACCAGAAGATTTATATTGAAGAATGCTGGGTGCTTAATAATTAAGAAGTTATTTTGCTATGTTTACAGCCAGATATTCTTATTTGCCTTTCTTCATTGGAAAAGGGTAAATAATCACTGATTTTTTTTTCCCCCTTAATGAAGCATTAAAAGTCAAATTGGGCATTTAAGTATTATGAGAATCATGACAATGACATAAATTGCCTTGCATTTTCTTGTGTGATGTCCTTGGGAATAGTACACGTGTTTTGCAGAATGCTTTAATTGAAAATATTTACACAGAAAATGAGCTTGCAGTATGAACACATTGAAATAACTAATTTATCACCCACTAAAATAAATCCTAGTGTCTGCGGCTTCCAAGCACTCCTAGAAGCTGATTCTAAAGATAAGGATGGACTGGAAAGAATGACTACTGACTTTTTTCATATAACTTCTTCAGAACAGTTTTCTGAAGTGAATTTTTTAACTTATTTGTTAACTTGTTCATTGTTTACATATCTCTGCTCCCCGCCCCAGCCCCCCAGACACCAGAAAGTAAGTCACAGTGGTAGCTTCTGTGTCTGCTGTGCTGTGCTTAGTTGCTCAGTCGTGTCCGACTCTTTGTGATCCCATGGACTGTGGCCCACCAGACTCCTCTGTCCTCGGGGATTCTCCAGACAGGAATACTGAAGTGGGTAGCCATTCCCTTCTCCAGGGAATCTTACCAACTCAGGGATTGAACCCAGGTCCCCCACATTACAGGTGGATTCTTTGCCATCTGAGCCACCAGGGATACCAATGTATTCCCAGTCCCAATTAATAAAAATTATTAAGTGGATGAATGAATTGTATTAGATCTGTTTTCAGTCCATTTAAGTTGCTAAAAAATTCTGAAAATAAACTAACTTTCTAGATACACATGGGTAAAATGAAATGAAGCAAAGAGTTTTATTTGGGGTGTCCTGGTGATGTAGAATAATAATCTGGGGGTCCTACTTTTTCCTAAATAGTATTCTCTCTAAATCACCTAGATAACAACTACAAGTCTACCATTTTGACCATCTAGACTTTTGCATGTTTTTCTCAGTCTTCATTCTGAAAATGTAGTTTGTTTTTTTTTTTTTAATTGAAGTATAGTCGAACTGACTGATTGGAAAAGACCCTGATGCTGGGAAAGATTGAAGGCAGGAGGAGAAGGGGACGACGGAGGATGAGATGGTTGGATGGCATCACTGACTCGATGGACATGAGATTGAGCAAGCTCCTGGAGTTGGTGATGGACAGGGAAGACTAGCATGCTGCAGTCCATGGGGTTGTGAAGAGTGAGACATGACTGAGCAACTGAACTGAACTGATAGTTGATTTACAATGTTGTGTTACTTTCTGGTATACAACAGAGTGATTCAGATATACACACACACTCATAGTCCATGCAATTCTCCAGGCCAGAATACCGGAATGGGCAGCCTTTCCCTTCTCCAGGGGATCTTCCCAACCCAGGGATCGAACCCAGGTCTCCTGCATTGCAGGCGGATTCTTTACCAGCTGAGCCACAAGAGAAGCCCATATATATACATGAGCCCATATATATACATATATATAAAACATTCTTTTCCCTATTCATTATAGTTTATTACAAGATATTGAATTCAGTTTCCCATGCTATAGAGTATGACCTTGTTGTTTATCTATTTTATGTATAGTATTTTGTATCAACTGATCCAAAACTTCTAATTTACCCCCTACCCATTTTCCCCTTTGGTAATTATAAATTTGTTTTCTGTGTCTGTTAGTTT
>NW_011494861.1:4796023-4801578 GCF_000754665.1 Bison bison bison
GTGTCTGTCAGACTGAACATAAGTTCACTGTGTGTGTGTGTGTGTGTTAGTTGCTTAATCTGACTCTTTTTGAATTTTTCTGGATATATGTCCAAGAGTGGGATTGCAGGATCATATAGTAACTCTATTTTTAGTTTTCTTAAGGAACCTCTATATTGTTCTCCATAGTGGTTGTATCAATTTATATCCCACCCACAGTGTAGGAAGGTTCCCTTTTCTCCACACTCTTACCAGCATTTATTTTGAGGACTTTGTGATAATGGTCATTCTGACTGGTGAGAGGTGATACCTCATTGTGGTTTTGATTTGCATTTCTCTAATAGCGATGTTGAGCATCTTTTCATGTGCTTATTGGCCATCTGCATGTCTTCTTTGGAGAAAGGTCTGTTTAGGTCTTCTGCCCACTGTCTGATTGGGTTGTTTGTTTTTTGTTATTGAGTTGTATGAGCTGTTTGTATATTTCGGAAATTAAGCCCTTATCGGTTATATCATTTGTAGATATTTTCTCCCATTCCTGTAGGTTGTCTTTTTGTTTTGTTTATGGTTCCCTTTGCTGTACAAAAACTTATAGATTTGATTAGGTACCATTTGTTTATTTTTGCTTTTATTTCTATTGCCTAACTGACAATAAGGAGACTGACCTATGGAAAACATTGCTGTGATTTGTCAGAGAATGTTCTGCCTATGTTCTCCTCTTATGTTTTATGGTATCATGCCTTCTATTTAAGTTTTTAAGTCATTTTGAGCTTATTTTTATGTATAGTGTGAGGGAGCGTTCTAACTTCTTTGATTTACACGTGGCTCTTCAGTTTTCCCAGCACCACTTGACAAAGTGTCTTTTCTCCACTGTGTATTCTTGCCTTCTTTGTTGAAGATTAATTGACTGTAGGTGTGTGAGTTTGTTTCTGTGCTCTCTGTTCTGTTCCAGTGATCCATACATCTGTTTTTGTGCCAATACCGTGTTGTTTTGATTACTATAGCTTTGTGGTATTGTCTGAGGTCTGGGATGGTTATGTCTTCTAGCTTTGTTCTTTTCTTCAGGATTGCTTTGACAATTCTGGGTCTTTTGTGGTTCCATGTAAACTTTAGGATTATTTGTTCTAGTTCTGTGAAAATGTCCTAAGTTATTTGATTGCATTGTCTGTAGATTGCTTTGGGTAGTATGGCCGTTTTAACAATATTAATTCTTTCAGAGCATGGGGTATCTTTCCATTTCTTTGAATCATATTCGATTTCCTTTATCAGTGTTTTATATGTGTGTGTGCATGCTAAGTTGCTTCAGTTATGTTTGACCCTTTGTGACCCTGTGGACCATAGCCTGCCAGGCTTCTCTGTCCATAGGATTCTCCAGGCAAGAATACTGAAGTGGGTTGCCATTTCCTCCTCCAGGGGATCGTACCTACCCAGGGATCTAACCTTTGTCTCTTACATCTCCTGCATTGGCAAGTGGGTTCTTTACCACTAGTGCTTTATAGTTCTCAGCATGTAAATCTTACACCTCCTTGGTCAGGTTTATTCCTAAGTATATTATTTTTTTCCTGATGCAATTTTAAAAGGGATTTTTTAAAAAAAACTTTCCCTTTCTGATAGTTCATTGTTAGTATAAAGAAATGCAACTGTTTTCCGTATGTTAATCTTGTATCCTGCTACCTTACTGAATTTGTTTACCATTTTAATAGTTTTTGTGTGGAGTCTGGGGTTTTCTATATATAGTATCTTGTCATCTGCATATAATGACAGTTTTACCCCTTCCCTTCCAAAGTGGATACTTTTTGTTTCTTTTTCTTGTCTGATTGCTGTACCTGGGATTTCCAATACTGTATTGAATAAAAGTGGTGGGAGTGGACATTCTTGTCTTGTTCTGAAATCATAGTTCTTATTCTGGTGCTACTTTGGTGTATCTAGGACAGCATTGTGTGATAGACATTATAATGAGTGTTACCTATGAGCTACATATGTAATATAACATTTTCTAGTAACCATTTTAAAAAAAGATGTGACTATTGTGTCCAAAAGATTATTTCAACATGCAAATAATGCGTTTTTTACATTCCTTTTTTTCATACTAAGTATTTGAGATTCAGTGTGCATTTTACACTTATGTCTCAGTTTGGATTACCATAATGCAAATGCTGAGTATCCACGTGTGGTTGTGTCTACTGTATTGGACAGTGCAGATCTAAGGCATCATCTAAAAACCAAACTGTGAGCCAGAATGCTAATAATATAGGTGATGGCAAATACATCTGTTTTGTAGTCTTTCAGAGGATAGCTTTATTGTTTAATTTTAGTTTTTTGGTGGAGTGGGGCACACCACATGGCTTGTAGATCCGTTGAACTTGGGCCCAGACAATGAAAGTGCAGAGTTCTAACCACTAGACCATTAGGGAACTCCTCTAATAGGCTTTTTTTTTTTTTAAAGATTATTTAGTGTTATCAGGTTTGTATAACAATAGTAAAACAATAATTTTTTGCTGCAGGCTAAACATTGAATTGGTGGAGACTTTAAACAAGGTAATAAAAATGCTATATTAATGGATTAAAAAAATCCAGGGGGAATTCCCTGGCTGTTTAGTGGATAGGACTCCGCACTTTTATGGCTGAGGGCCTGGTTAGAATCCCTGGTCAGGGAACTAGGCTCCCACAAGCCGCACAGTTCGACACCCCTCCCCCCTCCAAAAAAATCCAGGAACCCTGAAGTTTGGCTGTGTCTGGTCCTTTTGGAGTATTTAAAAAAAAAAAAAAGTGCATGGAGAGCATCTAACCATAACTGTACTATTAAGTACTTTAAGGGAAAAGAGATCTGAAGCATATATGGCAAAATGTTAACATTTGTTAAATCTGGGTAGTTAGTACATGCTGGGAAAAATTGAAGGCAAAAGGAGAAGAGGATGGTAGAGGATGAGATAGATAGCATCACTGCCTCAGTGGATGTGAATTTGAGCAAATTCCAGGAGATAATGGATAACAGAGGAGCTTGGCGTGCTACAGTCCAGGGGGTCACAGAGAGTTGGACATGACTTAACTACTGAATAATAACAGTAACAAAGTGAGTATATGGTGTCTCTTGTATTCTCTAGTACTTGTCTATACGTTGTAAACATTCCATTGAAAAATTTAAAGATATAAAAAACTTGATTCATAATATAAAATGTGAGTGAGAACTTTATTTGCTGTGTTATAAATTCTGGAAATGATGCTGTTGTTGTAGTTTTACGTAGTGACTGTATTCTTTCTTTTGCCTCCAGTTAATAGTGAGTTATAGAAAAGTGACAACTTAATCCATTAAATGCATTCTTTGGATGAGACTTGTTAAGAAAGGCATACCAGCTGGATATGATTTACTGTGACTTCACGTTGTAGCTGCAGCTACAGTATTTCTTAGACATCCTGTTTAGAGAGAGATTTGACTTTTAGATCTTTAAGATGTCAAGTAGTAGAGAAATTTTTATAGTTAAAAAGTTTTAAACTTTTTGGTAATTCAAAAGTAAGGAGAAGGGCTGTAAGTGAACTGAGGCAGTCTTCGTCCTGAACCTCAATCAGTAGGTGATATTTCCTCTTAGATCCAGGTTTGCAAATGCTTCTATAGTGTTCAAAATATAAGTTTGCACTGTTGAGAAAGTAAAGACCTCATTATCCATAATTCCTTGGAAATGACCTCTTCCAGTCAGTTGTGTTTATAAAAGATTAAGTACCCACTCTGAGTCAGGTACAGTACCTGGTAACAAAACATTACTTAATCTTCACAGTGATCTTCTGAGGCCAGCATGTTCTCTGTTACAGATGACTACACCTGGGCTTCCCTGGTGGTTCAGAGGATAAAGCGTCTGCCTGCAATGCAGGAGACCTAGGTTCGATCCCTGGGTCGGGAAGATCCCCTGGAGAAGGAAGTGTCAACCCACTCCAGTATTCTTGCCTGGAGAATTCCATGGAGGGAGGAGCCTGGTAGGCTACAGTCCACGGGGTTGCAAAGAGTCGGACACAACTGAGCGACTTCACTCACTCACTCACTCACACTGTGCTCAGTGGTGCCAACTCTAGTCCTATAGTTGTTTCAGATTTTGTTTTAGAAAATCTTCATCATATTAGCGTACTTTAAAAATACTAATAATGTTTTTACCCTTTAGAATAATTCAGAATTCAGTGTCTGAAGGTTTTCACTATGAGTTAGGCAGTTTGCTTTCGTTTTGTGCCCCGGCAGCCATTTAATGAATTAGAGGTTCCTGAGAATTACTGTGGGACAGGACCAGAAGTGCAGTATTTTATTTTATTTTGAAGTGCAGTATTTATATAAATCCTCTGAATGTGTTTTTGGTTTTTTTCTTTGTAATTGCTTCTTTCTTAAGGGTAAAACTCAACAGAAGTTTTCTCCCAAGTAAATAAAGTCTTTTACCAAACCATTGCCACAAATGAATAAAAAATGTCCAGAGTTTTAAGGTTTTTAAAAATAGTTTTAAGATTTAGTTTTTTCTTGTAACCTAGATGGTTTAAATATCAGGAATTCTTTCTTCACTTCGTGGTTGCAGCTTATGGAGTTTCCGTTTCTCTTACCTATTCCAGACAGCTTTTGAAGCCCTTAGCCAGAGCACAGGTCAGTAGACACTTTTGAAAAGGGTTATAAAATAAATATTTTAGACTTTGTGGGTAGGGTGGTGTTTGTCACAACTATTAAAACTCTGCCCTCATAGCTCCCAAACTACCATGGATGATATGTAAACAAATGGACATGACTTTTATAGTGCTTTACATTCAGAAAACTAAGATCATGGCATCTGGTCCCATCACTTCATGGCAAATAGATGGGGAAACAGTGGAAATAGTGACAGACTTTATTTTCTTGGGCTCCAAAATTACTGTGGATGGTGACTACAGCCATGAAATTAGAAGATGCTTGCTCCTTGGAATAAAAGCTATGACAAACCTACACAACATATTAAAAAGCAGAGACATGATCCTCTACATAGAAAACCCTAAAGACTCCACCAGAAAATTACTAGAACTAATCAATGATTATAGTAAAGTTGCAGGATATAAAATCAACACACAGAAATCCCTTGCATTCCTATACACTAATAATGAGAAAACAGAAAGAGAAATTAAGGAAACAATTCCATTCACCATTGCAACGAAAAGAATAAAATACTTAGGAATATATCTACCTAAAGAAACTAAAGACCTATATATAGAAAACTATAAAACACTGGTGAAAGAAATCAAAGACGACACTAATAGATGGAGAAATATACCATGTTCATGGATTGGAAGAATCAATATAGTGAAAATGAGTATACTACCCAAAGCAATTTATAGATTCAATGCAATCCCTATCAAACTACCAACAGTATTCTTCACAGAGCTAGAACAAATAATTTCACAATTTGTATGGAAATACAAAAAACCTCGAATAACCAAAGTGATCTTGAGAAAGAAAAATGGAACTGGAGGAATCAACCTACCTGACTTCAGGCTCTACTACAAAGCCACAGTTATCAAGACAGTATGGTACTGGCACAAAGACAGAAATATAGATCAATGGAACAAAATAGAAAGCCCGG
>NW_011494861.1:4802725-4806580 GCF_000754665.1 Bison bison bison
TATAGAACAGTCTTATGGACTCTGTGGGAGAGGGAGAGGGTGGGAAGATTTGGGAGAATGGCATTGAAACATGTGAAATGTCATGTATGAAACGAGATGCCAGTCCAGGTTCAGTGCACGATGCTGGATGCTTGGGGCTGGTGCTCTGGGACGGCCCAGGGGCATGGTATGGGGAGGGGGGAGGGAGGAGGGTTCAGGATGGGGAGCACGTGTATACCTGAAATTTTTTTAATTTAAAAAAAAAAAAAAAAGCAGAGACATTATTTTGCTGACAAAGGTCTGCTTAGTCAAAGCTATGGTTTTTCCAGTGGTCATGTACAGATGTAAGAGTTGGACCATAAAAAGGCTGTGTTGAATAATTGATGCTTTTGAACTGTGGTGTTGGAGAAGACTCTTGAGAGTCCCTTGGACCACAAGGAGATCAAACCGGTCAGTCCTAGAGGAAATTACTCTTGAATATTCATTGAAAGGAGATGCTGAAGCTGAAGCTCCAGTACTTTGTCCAGCTGATGTGAAGAGCTGACTCACTGGAAAAGACCCTGATGCTGGGAAAGATTGAAGGCAGGAGGAGAAGGGGACAACAGAGGATGAGATAGTTGGATGGCACCACTGACTCAATGGACATGAGTTTGAGCAAGCTCTGGGAGATGGTGAAGAACCGGGAAGCCTGGTATGCTGTAGTGCATGCGGTAACAAAGACTCAGACATGACTGAGTGACTGAACAACAACAATATACAGAAATGAATTTCAGCCCAGATTTGTCCACCCTTACCTAGTCTTTAAACAATACTTGATAAATACTTTCATTCTAACGATGATGACTCCTTCTCTAAAGTATTCCATTGAGTCTTGGGGTGTCAGATGGATTTCCTTTGTCCTCCTAGTCCACACCCATTTTTAGAACTCTTGTATTATGTGAATTGAAACAAAATCAAGGATCAGTGTTGTTACATGTATTCACAAGTTAGTGAATGTGTAGATTCACATACTTGTTTTATCTTTTGTGCTATAAGCTTAAGACTCTTGGGCTCTAAGCTGGTCCATAAATTTTTCCTTTAATAGAAAAGTCTATTTGTAGCCACTAGCCTCATGGGCTAATAAATTTAAGTTAATAAAAATAAAAAATTAATTTCTAAGTTCTTACAAGCCACATTTCAGATGCTCAGTAGTCATGTAACCAGTAGCTGCTGTAATGGACAGTACAGATACAGAATATTATTATTGCCGAAGGTTGTGTTGAACAACACTGGACTAGATTCCTGACTTAGGACTTAGAGGGAAAAAGGCGTGAGAATAATATTAAAGCAGGACTGTGAAGAAGGCTGAGCACCGGAGAATTGATGCTTTTGAACTGTGGTGTTGGAGAAGACTCTTGAGAGTCCCTTGGACTGCAAGGAGATCCAACCAGTCCATTCTAAAGGAGATCAGCCCTGGGATTTCTTTGGAAGGAATGATGCTAAAGCTGAAACTCCAGTACTTTGGCCACCTCGTGTGAAGAGTTGACTCATTGGAAAAGACCCTGATGCTGGGAGGGATTGAGGGCAAGAGGAAAAGGGGACGCCAGAGGATGAGATGGCTGGATGGCATCACTGACTCAGTGGACGTGAGTCTGGGTGAACTCTGGGAGTTGGTGATGGACAGGGAGGCCTGGCGTGCTGTGATTCATGGGGTCGCAAGGAGTCGGACACGACTGTGACTGATCTGAACTGAACTGAGAAGAGATACTACATTTTACACTTCTTTACTCGAAAGAATTTTTTGCATGGTCAGGATTAGAATCCAGAAGTACTTCTCTTCACGTACAGAAAATAAACAAATTTTCCTTTTAGAATTGTTTTTTTTTTTTAAGGAAATTTTATATTTTTTGGCCATGTCTTGTGTTGGTGGGATCTTATTAATAGTTCCCCAACCGGGGATTGAACCTGGACCTGTGCAATGCGTGAAGTCCTAAGTGCTGGACTGCCAGGGAAGTCCCTCCTTTTAGTTATTTCTGTGTTTAAAGTACAGTTGAAAATCAAAAGTCTGGAAGCATGTTTATACCTTAAGAGTGACCAAGTTCATATAACATTGTTTGGAAGAAAGTCATACTAAGTAAGTAATTGTAAAGAAAAAAGCATCATTTAGCTGATGAATGCCTCTGTGAGGTCATGGCCTCCACATCCAAACCAGGCCAGTGCCAATGCCGGGTGGTCCTCCTGTCCCCTCCTCCCTTACCCATCACGTTTATTTCAACTGATCATTAGACCTAGCTTTTCTGTTCTCCTTCCTCCTATCCTTTCTTTCCACCTTTTGAGCAGGTGACCTCACTGCTTATTTCACAGAGAAAATAAAAGCCATCAGACTGCAACTTCTCCATTTCTAGTCGCCAGTGCTACATGTCAGTCATACCTGACTACTTACAATTAGTGGTGTTCAACATTAATAGTCACTTTATTTAAGTTAAAAAATGTAAAACCCGGTTTTCCTTAAGCCCCAAATTTAATTTATAAATCTCATTAGTCTATTCATGTATTCAGTACATTTTATATAAAAGTGTAAGAAAAATAACTTTCAAGATAACTATTGATTAATTCAATTTGAACAGACTTAATTTCCTTTAACATCCAGTTCCATTTATAAACATAACTAGCAGTAAATTGCATTTAAAAATTGAATAAACACATGCCTGACTGGGAAAGCTTATAACCTCTTGAAACAAAACCATCTCCAAGTGCTTATACAACTTTTATAGAAATAGTTAAACTTAAGAATACAGTAAATTTCCCTTAACCCAAACATGTCTTCCCTTGTTTTCCTGTTTCAAGAAGTGCTTCTCATATATCTAAGCTAGAAACCCTGCATAGTGTAAACACCCTCTTGTATCCTCACTGTCTGTAAACCAAGTATTGTTTCTTTTTCTTCTATCTCCTCCCACTCCTGTTTCTCTAGTTCAGGCCACTGTCTCTCTGTGAAGTTACTTTACAACTTGTAAACCAGGCTGCTTGTTCAAATCTTGTGCCTTTCTGATGTATTCTTCACTATTGTAGTCCTTTTGATATTTTTGTTTCATTTTATAACATTTTATAACATAATTCCTATAGCAAACCATTCACTCTTTTAAAGTGTACAATTCAGTTATTTTTAGTATGTTCATAGAGTTGTGCAACCACCACCACAGTCAGTTTAGAACATATCAATTCAGTTCAGTCTCTCAGTTGTGTCCGACTCTTTGCGACCCCATGGACTGCAGCATGCCAGGCCTTCCTGTCCATCATCAATTCCCAGAGTTTATTCAAACTCATGCCCATTGAGTCAGTGATGCCATCCAACCATCTCATCCTCTGTCATCCCTTTCTCCTCCCGCCTTCGATCTTTCCCAGCATCAGGGCCTTTGCAGTGAGTCAGTTCTTCGCATCAGGTGGCCAATGTATTGGAGTTTCAGCTTCAGTATCAGTCCTTCCAATGAATATTCAGGTCTGATTTCCTTTAGGATGGACTGGTTGGATCTCCTTGCCGTCCAAGGGACTCTCAAGAGTCTTCTCCAACACCACAGTTCAAAAGCATCAATTCTTCAGCGCTCAGCTTTCTTTATAGTCCAGCTCTCACATCCATACATGACTACTGGAAAAACGATAGTTTTGACTAGACCTGTGTTGTAAAGTATTGTCTCTGCTTTTTAATATGCTGTCTGGGTTGGTCATAACTTTTCTTCCAAGGAGCAAACGTCTTTAAATTTCATGGTTGCAGTCACCATCTGCAGTGATTTTGGAGCCCCCTAAAATAAAGTCTGTCACTGTTTTCCATTGTTTCCCCATCTATTTGCCATGAAGTGATGGGACCAGATGCCATGATCTTAGTTTTCTGAATGTTGAGTT
>NW_011494861.1:4806969-4821662 GCF_000754665.1 Bison bison bison
ACCCCTAGCCATAACCAGCCACTTTTGGTCTCTATGGGTTTGCCTGTTCTGGACATTTCACGTAAATGGAATCATACAGTCTTTTGTAACCAGCATGTTTACCTACCATGATGTTTTCAAGATTCATCCACGTTGTAACATATATCCATACTTCATTCCTTTTTGTTGCCAAATAACCATCCATTCTATGGATATACCACTTTTTATTTATCTGTTCATTAGTTGATGGATGTTTGGATTGGTTCTGCTTTTTGGCTGTAAAAAATGCTTCTGTAAACATTGACGTACACATTTTTGTGTGGACATGGTTTAGATTTCTCTTGAATATACACCTAGGAGTGAAATTGTTGGGTCATACAGTCCCTTTATGTTTAACATTTTGAGTAGCTGCCAAACAGTTTTCCGAAGTGTCTGAACCATGTTACAGTCCCATCAGCAATGAATGTTCCAGTTTCTCCACATCCTTGATAACACTTTTCATTAATCTATTTTTTATTAATCAAGAACTTTTGAGGGGCTGCAGTGGGTCTTTGTTAGTTTGTGTGAGATTTCTCCAGTTGCAGTGCATGGGAGCCACCCTTCATTTCTTTGCGGTGGCTTCTCTCGTGGCTACTGGGCTCTAGAGCACAGGCTCGGTCGTTGTGACACAGGCGCTTAGTTCCTTCTTGGCATGTGGGGTCTTCCTGGACCAGAGATCAAACCCTTGCCTCCTGCATTGGCAGGCAGATTCTTATCCACTGTACCACCAGGAAAGTCCTATATTCTTTTTTTTTTTTTTTGGATTGTAGCCATTTTGGAGGGTGTGAACTGATCTTAGTTTTGGTATGTGTTTCCTTAATGGTGTTTAGCATCTTTTCTTGTACTTACTAGCTCTTTCCTATCTTCTTTGGAGCCTTTTGAGCTTTTAAAAATACAAACGTGAATGTACTGATTACCTGGGTAAAGCTTTTTCTCTGGTGGCAAATGTTCTTCCCTTCTTCCTTGCTTTTTCAGCTCTTAGTTATTTAACTTTTCAGGCTTCAGTGTAGATGTTATTTCCTTCAGGAAGCCTTTCCTGACCCCTTTTATTAGCACTCCACCCATCATGTTGTGACTGTTTATCTTCACTTCCTTTCCCAGCAGTCAGTGGGGATTATGTCTGACACAAGGCTGGATGAAGCACTGAATACATGGATGAGTGTAATTTAAAAACAAAAAACAAAGTTAAAAAAAAATTGTACCTTGGAATCAGTATCCCATAATTTTTGTGCATGCTCTGTTTCCCTTCATGCTTTTACAGGTGACTCGAGGGTAGGATCATATAGAGAGCAGTGATGCATGGCTGTCGCTCTGCACAGACAGAGGCCAGATGAAACCTTTGTGCTCTCTGCTTGGTGGCAGTGTCTACTGCCTGCCTGCCCTGGGGCCGGGGGTGGTAGTTGCTCTTTGATCTGGAGGTGGCAGAGATAAGGGAAAGGGAAGGTAGTGAATGGGGACCACAGAGCTTTACCTAGCTGACTCATGCTTTGATTTGAAAAAATTTAACTGCAAAAGTCTTTTCATTCCTTTAAAACAACAACAAAAAAAAGCTGTAATTTGAGCCTATACCAACAAAGGCCTGAGTGCTCTGGTTTTAGTGGTGTGCTTTTAGTCTTTTCTTTCTCTTTGTTGAGTATGTTTTTCCTCCTTGCCTATTGAAAGGATAATGTTTCCTTTCCATGTTCCATCGAGTCAGTCCTGAGATGCGGAGCCTGATCTAATAATTTTCTCTTATAAAAAAACCTTCAGAGGATCGTCCCGACCCAGGGATTGAACCTTTATCTCTCATGCTTCTTCATAGGCAGGCAGATTCTTTACTTACCTGGGAAACCCTAAAAAAACTGCATTTAAATTAATGTGTCAGGAAGAGGCAGTAATTAACAGTAATATAATTTTAATTTTTCTCAGGAAAAATGATAACTTTTCAGTGATAAAATCCTTGTTTGTTTTCTTTGATAATCTGTACTAAATGTCTTCTTAGATTGTACCTTCTGTTGAGAGAATAATCCCATTTTGTGTTTTATATGGGATTAAATATTCAGCATCTTTATAGAGTGTATTTTGGTTGATGTTCTACTTGGGAGTGGAAAAAAAAAAGCTGAAGTCCAGCTAAACAGCTACCAGTATTTTCTACTAGTTCTCTTAATCCAGTGTTTGATCAGCAGGGGAGAATTAAGAACACAGACAGGGACAATGAGTTTATCCTGTTTTCTTCTCATTGTTTTATATGTGCTCTTCTGATAAGATTATGGGAAATCTGTGAACTCTTGGTCCCTTTTGGTAGAGTATCACATTAAGTGTTAGATTGGTGATGCTAAAGAGAGTTTGATTTTGGCAGCCTTTCACTTAGTTATGGGCAGAGGGTGAGAATTTCCAGTGGTATTTCTTCAGTGTTAACTTTAGAAAAAATTAGTGAAGAAAAGATGGAGCAGTAACTTGCTAATCTATAGAAAGAGTATACAGAATAGTAGTTATTAGAAATAAATTTCATTTAATAGCAGTAGGAAAATATTTACTTTGTGACACTTGCCATTTTTTGACATTTTATTTTTGTATGTGTGTTTTATATTGACCGGTAAGTAGCTTCATTATCTTTCACCACTGGAAGCAGTGAAGAAAGGTAAGTGACTTTCTAATGAGGGACTTATTTTCAAAATTTCAAACCCACCAAAACTAAAGAAATTATTTTCAGTGCCAAATTAATATAAATTGCACATTTTTTTCCTAGTGGTAAAGTGATACTGATCGTCAAATGCTATGCTATGCTAAGTCGCTTCAGTTGTGTCCGACTCCGTGCGACCCCATAGACGGCAGCCCACCAGGCTCTACCATCTCTGGGATCCTCCAGGCAAGAATACTAGAGTGGGTTGCCATTTCCTTCTCCAGTGCATCAAAGTGAAAAGTGAAAGTGAAGTCGCTCAGTCGTGTCCGACTCCTAGCGACCCCATAAAGAGAACTTTCAAAAAGATACCCTAGTTCAACAAAGCAGACTAATATTTTAGAGAGAATACTACCAGTAATAAAAAGGACAGAATTATGATAGTTTGATGCATTAATTTTAATAACTTTCCCCCCCATTGCTCTTGAGTCAAGATGAGAAAAGTTAAACAGAAATATGGTTCTCATTTTGATTGTACTGAATTTATTATATAAAATGCTATCCTCCCTTCAAATGCAGGCTTGGGGTTTAGGTCTTTTTTGTTTAAATGAGTGTAGGTGAGTGAGGCTGATTTTCTGTAGCAGTGGGATTAAGAGTTCTTTTCACTGTATCATTCACAGCAGTGCAATAAAAAATGCAAGAATTGGAATAGAGCCATTTAGGCAGTAGTTATTTCAGTTACAAGTGGTCTTCTGCCTTTTAAAACAGCAAATTGTTAGAGATGATCTAATTCTGTTTTATGAAATGGTTGCTCATAAAAATACTTGTCCCTTGTCCTATAGCTATTATAAACTGGTAAGTTCTTTTATTTACTTTTCTCCTTTATAATATAGTACTTTTGTTCCAATGGTCTGCCACAGATTTGGGGGCTTCTGCATTTTATGAATATGTGATAAATCCGTTCTACGAAGGCAGTTTATGTTTGCTGATGTGCCTGCTTAGAAAGTCTTTTTTTTTTTTTGCTTCTTTGCAGGTTGTCAGTTAAAGGGTCTGCCTTTTAGGTTTTTAAATTCTATCAATTCCGTGTGCCACTTGATATGTACCATTTTGTTTTTGCCTTACAGTGCTTTTCAACCCTCCCCAGTGGTGGATTGTTCATGGAGCTAATGAAGCTTAAACCAAAGGGATCCTCACTTGCATGAGCCCCTAGGCATTTTATATACCACATTTTGTAGTCTTTTTCTTAAAGAAGTCCCTGCAATTATGTAAACATTAGACCCCACAAAACCTGCCTTTTCTAAAATTAAAGACTATTAGAGGAGATGAAAAACACACCTCACTGTATGTTAGCTTTAAAAAGAATTTGAATAGAATGTTTGAATGGGTTTGTGTGTGATGTCAGATTTAATTTATCATGATAACCATCAATAGTGCACCAGATGTTTTGACTGTATTTAGCTTCATATTAAATTAAGCGTAGCCAGTGGCCTCTGAAGTCCATCTGTACTGCTGCCAGAGGTATCGCTGAAGACAGCGCCGTTCCTGGCTGTCACCTCTACTAGCCGCTCTTCCCCTCTTGCCTTGATATTTAGGCTTCCAAATAGCTCTCACAAAAGCTGAGTCTTTGTATTTGAAATTTGCATTCTGTAAATCTCCTATACTGAATCAAGGAGCTGATGTTTCTCTTTTCATTCCAATAGGTATTCATTTAAAATTTTTGCTTATCCATAAACCACTGGAAACAAATCAAATAAATAAGATTAGTTAGGAGTTTATTGAGGTCTGAAGTCTAGTGAGACAGAAGCCATTTATATACAAGTAACAGTTTAACACATGTATGTCTGAGATTTTTCTGTACCTGCTACTAATCATGGAAAAAAAAATCAACTTATAGATTTTGTCATATAAATACAAATTGAGATCTGAAAACCCCTAGTTTTGTTTACACTCAGAAAGATATGTATTAAAAATCACTCATAACCTTTATAAGGATTTAAATGAATACACCTTGACTCTTACTTGATTCCTACTTCATCAGCGTAATCAGAGAACGCATGGATTCTCTTCCCAAGAGTGAGGGTAAACCATACATCTGTGGTGTTCTTCGTGTGACGATCATTAAGATGGCAGACCCTGCAGATCAAACAATTTCCTCTCATTCATGCGCTCACTCTTTCCTAGAAAAGCATTTAGACATCTCTGAAATTAGACCTGTAAAGCCTGTGCTAATGCCAGAACAAATATCTTGGAAATTTTATCATAATGTTGCTTTTTAAGGTCCTAAATGTCCTCTATTTAAAATGAAATTCTTTTGTATTAACCTCCTTTCATATGCTAGCTTTCACCAGACTGCAGAATTGCCTGATTTGACTTTCTAATGTAACTGTAATGAATCTTCTGGGAAGCCAAACGATTGAACACACGTACTCTGCGACTCCATTGTAAAATATTCAGTCAGTTCTGTTGATGTTGCTGATTAAAAAAGGGGGAAAAAAAAGAACCAAAACAGAAAAGAATTAGGAGTGGGAGAGAAAAATGATAAACTTCCTAACATACATTAAAGCTTAAAACCAAATATATTCTCTCAGGGATTTCAACCTTTACTAGACATCATGATATGCAATAATACCTTGCTTGTCTATATCCAGGGGCACCTTAATAAAAACATCAAGCTAGGGGGAGGCAGAGTCAGCTTTGTAAAGCCAGAATGAGGGCATACGATTACATTCAGTTTTGACACGTTTATCTGAAAAGGCACTTGGAAAAAACCTGTCCATTTGCACAAGCAGACAAATTGCTCTATGCATTAATGTTGAGTACCCAGCAGAGTTAAATATTTGCTAGCCAATAAATGCAGCACCTACACACGACAGAGCCCAAATGTTTAATGGTGGTCTCTCAAATATATGTTCCTTATGACATACTTGGGGTCATATTTAACAGCCAGAGAAGCAAGAGGAAGGCTTTTCTATGATGTGTTGTTGTAACTAATTTATCCCAGGTATTTATAATTGTAGCAATATGTGTTTGGCTGATCCCTGTGAAAGAAATTGAACACCAGAGTTTAATAATTAAGGATTTATTAGTTAAAACTGAATGTTGTAATGAGCCAGATGCTGCTGCATTGAAATAGCCATTTTCATTAGCATTTTTAAATTGAAGAGAATTGAATTTAGATTTGGAATGCCTTGACTTTGATGAGTAGTTAACATTTTAAAATCTTTTAAAAATCCATCAAACAAAAGGTAAATTTCCTTTAATCTCAATGAAATACCAACATTCACCCTGAAATATTAGGTAAGTGAATGAAAGCCTCTGACTTTTAAAAATAGGAAATTCTGTGTTTTGAATACTTATAAAATAATCTTAAATGCTTTGTGAAAAGAAATGGTTACAAAACCATGTGGAGGATGAAGAATTAATTTTACTTTTGACTGGAAAAGGTATAAATCACTCAGATGGAAGAGGCAGTGGGGTCTGGGAATGGGCACGTGCTTTTTTCTCTCTTATCGAGGGGAAGCATTTTTAATAATAGCTTGAGTGGTTTGATAAAGCATCCAAAGGAAAGTCCCAGGAGAGGAAGATTATGCTAGAGAGAGAGAGATCTCTCTATGAATCATTCACGCTAACCTCTTGCTGAAGCACAGCTTGCATTTTTAATGAAGGATGATTGCATTTCATAAACAGACTTTAAAAATTAAAATAATATTGATCCTTCCTCATTTAGGCCTATTAAAATAGCATGTTATACATCTCTTTCTAGTAGCTCAGGACAGGTTATTCTTATTATTTTTACTAGTACATACACAGTTTATTTTTCATCAGAAGTTTCTTTAAATTGGACTTTGATGAACATGGTTTTTGAAAAAAAATTTTTAAGTAATAGCTATGAAAGTGAAATTTAAGTATTGTGACTTGGTTTAAAGTTTGGTGCTTTAAAGCAAGTTTATCTTGATTTTCAAGATAAACTATCTCTGGTAAATTTCATCTGTTTTCCTTTATTTATTTTGATCATATCGATTTCCTACAAAGGAAATGGATTTATTAATTAAAACATTGACTGTAGATTAGGAAAGGGGACTGGCTAGATTTCAAGAAACCTTAGTTTACTAACACCCTCATGACTAAAGGCTAGTCACATTATCCATCAGTAATCAGTGTTTTTACTTTTAAATATGTCCCTCAGTGAGATAAAATATGTGTTAGGTTACCTTGAAATTTTCTGAATTACCACTTTGCAGTTGTGTATTATCTTGAAGACTCTTCTCTGAACAGGGTCATAGGGATTGTGTGGTTTAATACCTTCCATATCTTATACTACTGGAGAATGATACTGATGGTGTTGCTTTCTGTCTTTTTTTTTTTTAAATGAGAATGTTCCTAAGCCAAAAGATTTAGTTCAAAAATATAAAACTGGTAAGGAAATGCTTCTCTTAGGTAGTTGGATCAGAAACACAAGACAAAGTCAGAGTTCAGCACCACATGATAATCTTTTTGGTGATAGCGAGGAACATTTTTTTTTTTTTTTTTGAAAAAATGGCACAATGGTCGTACATAAGAGTACACTTAGGAGGCAGGCTTTCTGGAGTCAACTGCTGTCTCTAGCGCTTACCAGCTGTGTGACCCATAGGCACATTATCCGGCCTCTGTTTCTTTTCGTTGTCTGTAAAATGCAGATAATAATGCTGGCCCTTCCTCGGGCTGTTGTGAGGATTACTTGAGTTACTCCAGAGAGCTCTGTAATTTTTAGCTATTACTGTATTTATTTCGATTTTGTCTTTTTTAACTTTTTTTTGCAATGATTAAAGGAAAGTTATTTGGGGAATGTTCTTACACTACAGTCGAATAGAGGAAATTCTGTTATGCCTTCTGGGAATCAAGTTTTCTCATTTCCAGCTTTGCCTTTTATTTTACATCGTTCGTGCTTTGTGCATCACTCGGTGATACTGATCATATAGTTACTTTTTTTATGTTTTCAGTGAAAGGGACCCTCAGCTAAAGATTTAGTCAGACCTTCTCTGACTTGATCTATGGAGTTATCATGAGGACTGTTCAGCTTGCTAATTGCTACAGGAATAAGCACAGTAGGATCTTAGAATAAAACCATACATATTGTACATGTTCTTTTGCCTGACAGATTTTTATCCTGGATAGGAAGGGATCCGCTGAGCCAAACTAGCCAGGTTAGCATAATTTTAACTTTGTTATCATTCAGGAATCCTGGCCAGAAACATGGAATTTGCCCCTCTCTCTCCTGCCCTCTTAATTCTCTGTCAGAGATGTTTGCAGGTAGGGGCCAAGTAATGAAAACATGCTTCCAATCAGAGAACTGCCTTCATTGCCATGTTGCTATTTATCTGGAAATAAAATGACTCTGCTGTTTTTTAATTAAACAAAAACAAAACAGTAAATTACATGTGGTCAAGGTTGGTTGCTCCTGACATCCTGGGCTGCTAGTTTGTGTTGACCCTGGCAGGGGCAGCACATTGAGAACCAAGGCCAGCTAGGGCGTGTGGCTTCTCTGGGTGCTCCAGGGCAGGAGAATGATTTGTTCTTACTGTTTTACCTGTTGATTACCCAGAGAGTAGTAATTTAAATAGAGTTACAGAGGTGGTAAGTAGGTAGTCGAGCAGGGGTTCAGACCCTGGCAGTCGGGATCCGTAGACCCAATGCTGCATCCCTGTGCTGAGCTGCCTCTCTGTCAATGTGCATGGATTTCGAATTGATGGAGTTGAAGTTGTCGAGGTGACAACTGTGTAGCTGAAGGAGTGGGTATTATGAGAAAATAAAAGAATCAAATTCTAGTTGACTCAGTAGCATTTCATTAACGCTCTCCTAGTCCCCCTGTCCACTGTCTTGTCTGATGAGCTTTTGTCTGAAGAAATCATATGGAGAAGAGTTTTTTTTTTCCTCCTTGGGAACAATCCTGACCTTAGGTATTGTTAGGAAACAGAGTTTGTTTTAGGATCCTCCCAATTCCTTTTATGTGAGTGACCTTCTTACTTCCCCCACCAGCCCAAAGCCACTCTCTCTCTACCCCAACTTGATGCTGGTGGCTTGTTGCCTTATACCTACCTGCATACCTCTCAGACCTCCACGTGGCAGCTTTTCCACCTCAACTTCTGGAGACCAGATTTGAGGGCTTGGTATTTTGTGCTCCCAGTCATCTGTTTGAACCATTACACATTCAGATGTCTTACCTGTAACTTCCAGGATTATTCGCAGTAAGTGTTAGTCGTTCAGTCATGTCCGACTCTTCGCAACCCCATGGTCTGTAGCCTGCCAGGCTCCTCTGTCCATGGAATTTTTCCAGGCAAGAATACTGATGTAGGTTGCCATTTCCTTCTCCAGGGGAATTTCCTGACCCAAGGATTGAACCTGGGTCTCCTGCATTACAGGCAGATAGATTCTTTAAGATATGAGCCACCAGGGAATCAGTAAAATAAGGTATAAATAAATAATAGGTTGCTTTCACTGCATACCTTCTTTGTACCAGGCACTGTCCTGTGCTTTCTGACAGTGTGTTAGGACATTTATCATTGTGACAAGACTGGGAAGGAGATACTGTTACTTCTTCATTTGACAGATGAAGAAACCAAGGCAGAGAGAGGAGTAATTTATTCATTTTAAATTTTTTTATTGAAGAATAATTGACTTTACAGAATTCTATTGTTTTCTATCAAACCTCAACATGAATCAGCCATAGGTATACATATATCCCCTCCCTTTTGAACCTCCCTCCCATCTCCCTCCCCAACCCAGAGAGTAGTAATTTAAATAGAGTTATAGAGGTGGTACGAGAAGGCAATGGCACCCCACTCCAGTACTCTTGCCTGGAAAATCCCATGGATGGAGGAGCCTGGAAGGCTGCAGTCCATGGGGTCGCTGAGGGTCGGATACCACTGAGTGACTTCAGTTTCACTTTTCACTTTTATGCATTGGAGAAGGAAATGGCAACCCATTGCAGTGTTCTTGCCTGGAGAATCCCGGGGATGGGGGAGCCTGGTGGGCTGCCATCTATGGGGTCGCACAGAGTCGGACACAACTGAAGTGACTTAGCAGCATAGAGGTGATAAGTAGGTAGTCGAGCAGGGGTTCAGACCCTGGCAGCTGGGATCCGTAGACCCAACGCTGCATCCCTGTGCTGAGCTGCCTCTCTGTCAATGTGCGTGGATTTCGAATTGGTGGAGTTACATTTGTCGAGGTGACAACTGTGTGTATATTAAATGTGTGTGTTGGGGAGGGATAGGAAGAGAGGTGTGGAGGCTTTTTGCTTTCTTGTCTCCTCTTCAGGCTGCCCAGTGTTGCTTGAAATAATTTTTTTCCCACAATTTACCTGCTTGTCCTACTTTCTTTCCTTCATATTCTTCTAAATATCTGGTTAAGAGAATGTCTGATTTAAAGACTTCGTATGATTTTGAGCAGGATACTTAACCTCTTCCAACCATGGCTGCCTGATTTCTAAAATGGGCATAACAGTAATACCGACTTTTAGGATGCAGTAAGGAGCAAGTGGGAGGATTGAAACAAAGTGCTTGGTTCCGTTCCAGGCACATCTTAACTGTTTTGTTTTTGCAGCCAGAGGGTGGGCGGAGGTGGGGTTACTGGATGTTTGTAAGCAAGGGCTGCTTGAATATCTGTATCTTTCAGGGTTAATGGGAAATGGTCCTGATGGGCAGCAGAAGGCCTCCTCTTTCAGGAAGTGTGCTCAGGTATTTCAGGCACTTCGGAGTACCTTTTATTGGAGACAGACATCACTGATCATTGCTTTTGAAATGATATGTTCAGTATTATAGTAGCTTGATGCTATGAAAGACATCAGATCAGATCAGATCAGATCAGTTGCTCAGTCGTGTCCGACTCTTTGCGACCCCATGAATCGCAGCACGCCAGGCCTCCCTGTCCATCACCAACTCCCGGAGTTCACTCAGACTCACGTCCATCGAGTCAGTGATGCCATCAGCCATCTCATCCTCTGGCGTCCCCTTCTCCTCCTGCCCCCAATCCCTCCCAGCATCAGAGTCTTTTCCAATGAGTCAGCTCTTCGCATGAGGTGGCCAAAGTACTGGAGTTTCAGCTTTAGCATCATCCCTTCCAAAGAAATCCCAGGGCTGATCTCCTTCAGAATGGACTGGTTGGACCCCCTTGCAGTCCAAGGGACTCTCAAGAGTCTTCTCCAACACCACAATTCAAAAGCATCAATTCTTCGGCGCTCAGCTTTCTTCACAGTCCAACTCTCACATCCATACATGACCACAGGAAAAACCATAGCCTTGACTAGATGGACCTTTGTTGGCAAAGTAATGTCTCTGCTTTTCAATATGCTATGTAGGTTGGTCATAAGTTTCCTTCCAAGGAGTGAGCGTCTTTTAATTTCATGGCTTGCAGTCACCATCTGCAGTGATTTTGGAGCCCCCAAAAATAAAGTCTGACACTGTTTCCACTGTTTCCCCATCTATTTCCCATGAAGTGATGGGACCGGATGCCATGATCTTCGTTCTCTGAATGTTGAGCTTTAAGCCAACTTTTTCACTCTCCACTTTCACCTTCATCAAGAGGTTTTTGAGTTCCTCTTCACTTTCTGCCATAAGGGTGGTGTCATCTGCCTATCTGAGGTTATTGATATTTCTCCCGGCAATCTTGATTCCAGCTTGTGTTTCTTCCAGTCCAGCGTTTCTCATGATGTACTCTGCATATAAGTTTAATAAACAGGGTGAAAGACATACTGTGAAGCAAAATCTTACTTACTTGAGGGCATTCCATAGTTGATAAATAATAGAGATTAATTTCAGAGGAAATAGGAAAAAGGCAGGTTGATTATGCATATGAAAATATATAAAGTCACATCAAGATGATTCAGAATATGAAAGAAAAATTGTTTTTATGTGGTGACAGTAGCCAGTTTTCCCAGTCTCCAGATAAATATTAAGTTTGCCTTTGCCAGAAACCTTAAAATAGCAAGTATTTCTCAGTGTTACAGATAAGTGAGAAAACACCTTTATAGCAAAAGCAATTTTGTAAAATATGTCTTTATTCTTTCTTCTGGATACTTAAAAAATAATTTTTAAAATTAGTTTCAAAAGGAGGATTTATAAGCAAGCTTTCTTAGGCTGTGTTAATATCAAAGCTAATATTTGTGACCTTTTCCCACTGAAAAATAAAGGTGTTATTTAAAAAGAAACTCCCAAATTAAATGAGATCTTAAAATCCTAGTTATGCATAATTCTAAAGCATTCAGTAGTATTCTTTAACAATGAAAATCTCTGAGATTTTTTTCCTGTTTAATGTAGCCATTAATCCTGAAAGCATGAAGGATCACAAATTTTGGCAGATAATGTAGAAAAGATGTGTAGGAGAAATTATATGAAAAGCACAGACTGAGTATATCTTTTCTACAATCCAGTTTGCAGACTGTATTCCTGTTTTAAATGTTTAAGTTTTCCATCCTTAACTGCTGGTCTTTCTTCTCTCCTAGCCCCACTGTCTTTCAATAATGTATGCATATATTAATCAGTATTTAAATTCAGTTTTGAAAAATTAAATTATTATTTGTCCTCTTCCCACTCCTGCTGCCCCCAGATACCCCTACAGTGGGAAAACCTTATTGGTAATTGGCATGACAGTTTCTTAGTATTTTTTCCTTTGCTTCTATTCTATGTAGCTTTTGGCAGTTACAGAAGATGTCCACAGAATCCAGTCCTCCGGGGAAATTCCCTGGGGTGACTGACTGATGGATCCTGGTTGTGCAGTTACACTGATCTGTGGGCTGTGAGCTGGAGGGAGCTGCCACAAGAAGCTGGGGCTCCTGCACCCATCACTATGTTCCTAGCTTGAAGCTTTTCTGTGCTGTTTCTTGGCAGTTTATTCAAAGAAACATTTGTTACGTTTCTATTTGGTGCTTACATAGTTTCAACTGTCACAGGCAAGGAAAACAGTATCCTAAGATTCTGTGCCTAACCATAGCATGTATTTGTAGCAACCTAAGGCATTTGATTTAAGAAATTATGTGATTCTAGCAGTAGGTAAAATATATCTTTGTTCCAACTCTACTTTTAGAGGCAGTATTTATATATTATTAAAAAGTCCGTGCTATTTAATGTGAGCTAGTCAGTGGCCAGAGTGTGATTATATTTGGTGGCTAAAATTAAAGTTTTATGGCAAAAAGGGGAAGAGAACGTAGAATTTTACAAACCAGAGGCTGAGCCTGCTAGGTCACCATGACTGTTTGTAGATGACCACTGCAACCTCAATGAATGGGTGTTTTTCTTATGATCCCTGATAGGAAAGTATTTTGTTTAGCCCTAAAGTATTTTTCTTTTTTAAGTCCTTGGCTTGTGAAGAGGGAATATTATTTTGAGAGTAGGTATTTTGATGGCACAAAATGATGTAACATTTTAGAGTTTAATTGGACTGTTTAGTAGTTCTAAAAGGGACTAGAGTTGGTTAGTGTGGAAACTTAAAAAGAAAACCACAAAAGTTAATTTGTCAATTAGTATTATTCTGGGGTAAATTCAACACTGTACATTCCCTGACAAGAAATCTCAGGCATTGGCAGACTAGTTTTTGTCAGTCATCTGTCATAGAATTCTAAAGTTAAAGAAGATCAAATACTAAAGCTAAACTGTCAGTGTGGGTAAGAATAAGCTGCTTTAGTTAAGTTCTTTGCAGATGTTAACAGTTGTATAAAGGAATGTTGCAAACTTACCTGAGGGAAGAGATTGTTCACCATTATTAGGGTCTTTTTTGGATACCAGTGGCATATCATAGTTAAAGAAAGAAGACTATAGCGGCAGACTGTTGAAAAGGCCGAAAGGGGAGAGGAGTTAGGACAGCATCCTAGGAGTAGGATGGTGATGATATTCAGAGAAGGAAAGTATATAATTTACGGACAGAGGATAGAAGCAAGACCTGAATCTGGGCAGTTTTGAGTCCAGAATCCAGGCCCTTAACCAAAACCTGAACGGGCAAGAAGCCCCTGAAAAAGCCTGAACACTGCTCACTAAATGAATGCTTGTTGGTTCTTGAAATACCACTAGGGTTCTGGCTCTCCCCTGGGTTGTAGAGGCAGCACTCAGCCCCTTTGCTCTGCTCAGTCATCTTCTCTCACTGGACCTGCAGCATTCATTCATTCTTTCAGCAGATCTGTATCAACTGATGACCGTGTGTATGCCCAGTGTGGCTCTAGGAGTGCTGGCCTCCTTGTTACCCTCCAGTCTTCCACTTTAGTCCCTCTGAAATCCATTCTTGATGCAGTGAGAATGATTTCAGAAATATAGATCACATCAGTCTCTTACTTAAAACCCTTTCAGTTCAGTTCAGTCGCTCAGTCGTGTCCGACTCTTTGCGACCCCATGAATCGCAGCACGCCAGGCTTCCCTGTCCATACCAACTCCCGGAGTTCACTCAGACTTCACGTCCACTGAGTCAGTGATGCCATACAGCCATCTCATCCTCTGTCGTCCCCTTCTCCTCTTGCCCCCAATCCCTCCCAGCATCAGAGTCTTTTCCAATAAGTCAACTCTTCACATGAGGTGGCCAAAGTACTGGAGTTTCCGCCTCAGCATCATTCCTTCCAAAGAAATCCCAGGGCTGATCTCCTTCAGAATGGACTGGTTGGATCTCCTTGCAGTCCAAGGGACTCTCAAGAGTCTTCTCCAACACCACAATTCAAAAGCATCAATTTTTCGGCGCTCAGCTTTCTTCACAGTCCAACTCTCACATCCATACATGACCACAGGAAAAACCATAGCCTTGACTAGATGGACCTTTGTTGGCAAAGTAATGTCTCTGCTTTTCAATATGCTATGTAGGTTGGTCATAAGTTTCCTTCCAAGGAGTGAGCGTCTTTTAATTTCATGGCTTGCAGTCACCATCTGCAGTGATTTTGGAGCCCAGAAAAATAAAGTCTGACACTGTTTCCACTGTTTCCCCATCTATTTCCCATAAAGTGATGGGACCAGATGCCATGATCTTCGTTTTCTGAATGTTGAGCTTTAAGCCAACTTTTTCACTCTCCACTTTCACTTTCATCAAGAGGCTTTTGAGTTCCTCTTCACTTTCTGCCATAGGGGTGGTG
>NW_011494861.1:4821762-4837031 GCF_000754665.1 Bison bison bison
CAGATGCCATGATCTTCGTTTTCTGAATGTTGAGCTTTAAGCCAACTTTTTCACTCTCCACTTTCACTTTCATCAAGAGGCTTTTGAGTTCCTCTTCACTTTCTGCCATAAGGGTGGTGTCATCTGCATTTCTGAGGTTATTGATATTTCTCCCGGCAATCTTGATTCCATCTTGTGCTTCTTCCAGCCCAGCGTTTCTCATGATAAAACCGTTTAGGTATTCCTTATCCCACTCAGTGTAAAATCTAGATTTCTTCTTGTGGCCATAGCCAGATGCTGGCATAGTTGGCTCTTCCAAGTCTTTGATGTAACCTCTGACCACTCTCTACTTTGCTCCCACTCTGTTAGCTTGAGCTAACAGAAGGGATTGAATCCTTGGCCTCCTGTCTGCTCTGTTGTTTCAGGAACCGGCAAGTTGACTCACCCTGGGTATATTGTGTTTATCCTAACCCCCATCTGGAATGCTTTTATATGTAAGGTTTTTGCTTTGTTTGCTTCCCCATATGACTGAGGCCCTCCTTCTGCATTACTCCTTTAGGGAGGGCCCCCCCACCCCTCCCCGGCCCACAGCCTAACCTAGCCCATCATGCTAATCACCTTGTTGTTGTTCAGTCAGTCAGTCATGTCTGACTCTTTACAACCCCATGAACTGAAGCATGCCAGGCTCCCTTGTCCTTCACTCTCTCCCAGAGTTTGCTCAAACTCATGTGTTGAGTTAGTTATGCCATGCAATAACTGCTGCCCCCTTCTCCTCCTTCCTTCAACTTTTCGCAACATCAAGGGCTTTTCCCATGAGTCAGCTCTTTGCATCAAGTGGCCAAAGTATTGGAGTTTCAGCATCAGTCCTTCCATTGAATATTCAGGGTTGATTTCCTTTTACTGTTTATTATTTTCAAGTCATTTATTGTCTGAAATTATGTTGTTTGCTTACTTACTTATATATTCCTTGACCCCCTCCCCTGACTGTAAGTTCCAAAAAAATTATCTGGGATTGAATACCTTGTGCCAGGTATATTTCTCAAAAAATATTAAGCTCTCAAGAAGTGTTTTGAAAGTGAATAAACTTACAGTGATCTCCTCCTTGTATCTCTTGTTAGAGTCAGCCACTGGAGTGGAGTTGTTAGTAATGAGCTGGTTGGGAGCACTGGTTCTGGGTTTTTAATCTTGACACCATTTACTAACTGTGTGACCTAGGACATGTGTGACATTCTCCTTAACTCCTCCAGATTTCAAATTCCATATCCCAAAATTGTGATGAATAATAATTATGTTCTTTTCATGGGGTTTTTGTGATGCTTACAGGAGTAGATGATTAAGTAGTAGTTGTTATTATTCAGTCGCTAAGTCATGTCTGACTCTTTGTGGACCCCATGGACTGCAGCACACCAGGCTCCCCTGTCCTTCAGTATCTCTTGGAGTTTGTTCAAAGTAAAACAGTACCTGGCTTCTCTAGTGGCTCAGATGGTAAATAATCTGCTTGCAATGCAGGAGATCCGAGTTCGATCCCTGGGTCGGGAAGATCTCCTGGAGAAGGAAATGGCTACCCATTCCAGTATTTTTGCCTGGAGAATCCCATGGACAGAGGAGCCTGGAAGGGTGCAGTTTGTGTGTGTGTGTGTTAGTTGCTAGTTATGTCCGAATCTTTGTGATAGCATGTACTGTGGCCTGCTAGGCTCCTCTGTCCATGGAATTTTCCAGACAAGAACACTGGAGTGGGTTGCTGTTTCCTTCTCCAGTGGGTCTTCCCAGCCCAGGGATTGAACTCATTGCAGGCGGATTCTTTACTATCTGAGCCACCAGGGTTGCATATAGTAGATACTCAAGACATCAGGCATAAACATCATAGATTGATTTCTCTTTCTTTCCTAACTTGTAACTGATAACAAAAATAATGGATTTTTTAAAAAGACAAACATTTTCTGGCCTGAGCCAGTCTCTTAACAGGTCTTCTGCTCCTAAGACAACCTCTCCTCCCCAACCCCACGTCACCCAATGCATACACACTGTGTTTTCATAACACTGCATGCAGTGGTCTTTAAAAACCTAAGGCAGATCCTGTGCCTCCTTTGCATGAGTCTCTGCAGTAGCCTGACATGGTAACTCATTGAAACCAGCAACCTTAGAATGGCCTCCAGCCCTTACACCTTCATCCCTAATCACACTTGCGCCCTCCCCATACTGACTTTCTTGCTACTCTGTCTTCCTTCTGCCCTGAGTGCTGTTAATTATAACTCAGATCATGATTACACTTGTATTAGTACTGTGTTGGTTGACAGGTGGCAGAAATCAACCACAGGCAAAAAAGGCTGTGAAATTTGTGTAATCTGGAAGCTTGATGGGGGAACCTGGATGGATCCAGTGGTTCAGAGACGCAGTGAGAATCTCTCCTCCCCCATCTTATTCCTGCTTTCTTCTGTGTTAGCTTCACTCTCACAAGGCTTTCCTCACATTGTAGCAGAGCTGACTGCCTGCAGCTCCCACTAGCCAGAGGACCCAGGAAAAAGAGATGATTATTTCTCTTGGTTGTAGTAAAAGTTGTAGGGGCACTTCCAGGTGGACGTGCTCGGGACACGGGCTCATTCCTGTGCCAGTTGTGATGGCCAGCAGGGTTTAGCACCCTTATTGGCCCTCCCTGTTTCCATCCAAACTCCATGTTATTAAGTCCCCGAAAGAGGAAGAGATTCTTAGGCAGGAGGAGGGTGGACAAACAAAAACTATCATCAGACTGTTATTTGATATGACAGAGATACAGTCTGTTTCAATAGAAGTACAACCAAAGTACTGTCATGATGCTCAGGAAACTATAGATAATCCTGATTGTGAGGATCAAAGGAATCATCTTCCCAGAGATGACGTTTAAACTGGGCCTTTCAAAAGTAAGAGACGTTGAAAAATAAGGCAAAAAGAGAAATGTGCTTTATGTGGTGGGAAAGTGTGGATGCCAAGATGAGGCGGTTGGAACACAGAGAAGTAATGGCGGAGACCAGAAGTTTTATCCTTAAAAGAGAGCCAAGGAGTTCAGACTTCAGTCAGTGGAAGGTGGAAGCTGGTAGAGGAGTGATTTCATCAGACTTGTGTTTGCAGTGGGTTTAGCCAGGTGATCAGGAGGGCTGCACCAGGCCAGCTAGTGTGATATAGAAGGGCGGTGGGGACAAGCTGGAAGACATTTGGGAGATAGAAACGAAAATACTTAGTAATAGCTGGACATGGGAGAAGGCAATGGCACCCGACTCCAGTACTCTTGCCTGGAAAATCCCATGGGTGCAGGAGCCTGGTAGGCTGCAGTCCATGGGGTCGCTGCGAGTCGGACACAACTGAGCGACTTCACTTTCACTTTTCACTTTCATGCATTGGAGGAGGAAATGGCAACCCACTCCAATGTTCTTGCCTGGAGAATCCCATGGACAGGGGAGCCTGGTGGTCTGGCGTCTGTGGGGTCACACAGAGTCGGACACGACTGAAGCGACTTAGCAGCAGTAGCAGTAGCAGCCAGACATGCCAGATATCAGTAGGTGGGGAAATGTCATCCTGTCAATAATTATAATAGCCTAGGGTGAGACATCAACAGTGCCATTGATTTGGGGGGGAAAAAAACCAACACAGGCAAGTTGTTCTAATATGTGGTGTCTGTTGTCTGGCATCTGGGTGATTTAAAAGAACTTCTGCTTCAGACTATGTACATTTTTCTCATTGATGCTGTGATTCCTGTTTATTTTGTCTCAGTTGGATTTTAAAAGTCTTCTAGTGTGGAGGCCATATGTTTTATTCCCTTTGTCTCCTCCCACAGAAGTCTGTATAGAATTGTGCAATTGGTTTCCTTAAATGTTGAATATGCATTTGTTAACCCCTACTTCTGTTTCCTTATTTTATTGCTCCATTAAAATCTGAAAATGATTCTTGACTAAATGAATATTGTGAGCTATTTGCTCAGTCTATATTCTGCGCCCCCCCACCTTTATTTGGGGCTGCACCACGGGACATGTGGGATCACAGTTCCTTGACTAGGGATTGAACTCGAGTCACTGCCTTGGACACACCGAGTTCTAACCAATGGACCACCAGGGGATCCTCCTTTTTTATTAAAAAAAATTTTTATTTATTTATTATTTTTTTGTCAGTGCTGGGTCTTCATTGCTGCCCAGGCTCTTCTCTGGTTGCAGTGAGCAGGGGCTACTTACTCTTCGTTGCAGAGCATGGGCTGTAGAGTCCATGGACTCAGTAGCTGTGGCTCCCAGGCTCTAGAGTACAGGCTCAATAGTTGTGGTGCACAGGCTTAGTTGCTGCAAGGCATGTGGGATCTTCCTGGACCAGGGATTGAACCTGTGTTTCCTGGCTGGCATGTGGATTCTTTATCACCAGGGAAGCCCCTCCCTATTTTGTTTTAATGGCCAAGTGGCACATCCAGTAGTCTAATTTTCTCCATCAAAGTTAGTTGATTCAGAATGTACCCATTAACAATACAATGTGCAGGACTTTAGGTAATGAGAGTATTTAAGAGTGCAGCTACCAAGACTTCAGTGTTTATAAAGAGTTGTAATATCAAGAGAGTTGTATCTGGAGAAAAAATTCTGTTACAAACAAATATAAGGCCAGGATTCTCTGTATATTTTATGTATATATATATATTTATATATATATATAATATATATTCTCTGGACCTTGTAAAGTTATGAGAGGTATGATGTAATATTCCTAACTGCTGCTGCTGCTGCTAAATCACTTCAGTCGTGTCCGACTCTGTGCGACCTCATAGACGGCAGCCCACCAGGCTCCCCTGTCCCTGGGATTCTCCAGGCAAGAACACTGGAGTGGGGTGCCATTTCCTTCTCCAATGCATGAAAGTGAAAGTGAAGTCGCTCAGTCGTGTCCAACCCTCAGCGACCCCATGGACTGCAGCCTTCCAGGCTCCTCTGTCCATGGGATTTTCCAGGCAAGAGTACAGCCATATATAATTTATGTATTCTCTTCAGGATTTTTTCTCGTGATAAAGCGGAACAGAATTTGTTGCTTTTTGTTAAAATGTACTTGAGACAGTGATTTTTGGGTGCAGTTTGAGGAGCAGTTTAATTTGTAAAGTCCTCTGGTCTTTAAGGTCTCCATTTCCACTTGGAGAGCTTTTCATTTCCCACTTAAGTATATTAAGATCAATTTCTGTTTTCATTTATTCAACCAATATCTGTTGAGTACCTACTGTGTTTCAGGAGCTGAGGAAGCAGAGTTGAATAAAACTAAAACATTGTTTTATTCCTAAATAGAAAACAGACAATAAACAAAGGAGTACAGACATGTTTTTGATGGTAGTAAGAGCTGTGGAGAAAAAAAGGGCTGGAAACGGAAAAGGAGTGCTAGGGTTTGGCTGAGGGTGTGGTAATGGTGGGTTTGAAGAGTGGCTGGTTGGAAGGGGCTTTTGAACAAAGAAGTGAGTCATGCAGATGCCTGAGGAAAGAGTGTTCTTGCTAGAGAGAATAGCTCTGAAGTCTTTCTTTGTATTTCATCTTAGTTGATCGGCTTTCCTTGATTAGGCTATGGATGCACGTGTTAAGAAACTTTATAGAAGATTAAATACATCAATTGGCGTAGAACAGTTAAAAATAATGACAGGAATGTATGTCATTGGTAGATATTTGAGTCCTTTTTGTTATTTTGGACTAAGAATTAAAAATATGTGTGGAGTGTGGGCATGTGCATCCTTGCTGCTTGTGTGTGAAGGTTTTACCAAGGCAGCCTTAGTAATTACATTGTGGAATGTTCCTCCTGAGGAAGTTACGATTGGTCATTGGAGTTCTGCAGCTAGCCTGTGTTTATTATGCTTTCGCTGTTAGAGTAATACTGTACTGAGTGTTGGGGGATGGGGGATGGAAAAGTACAAGACGTTATATTCTGCTCTGGTTGGCCAGACTGTCGTCTGTATAAATAGAGGAAACATCCTTCATAGTGGTGAAATAATTCGACATTCCAGTTCACCTCTATGGCTTTTGCTCCTTATGGCCCCGATCAAGGTTTTGGAGAGTCATCAGAGAGATTCCCTTTTGGAGTAGGTGTTAGAGAAGGCCTAGTTTTGATTTCAGATGGATTGAAAGTGCTTGAGAAGACTGTTTACATTGCATAATGATTCTAGAACTATGGTTGGGTAAACAAGTTACTGAAAACGAATATGATGTATTGATTTTCTACTGTGGAAGCATGATGTGCTAGGAATGTTGTGTTGTAATATTTGATTTTCATTATTGAGTGTAAATAAACTGAATCCTTTGATATACACACTACATTGGAATTGCACTGTTCACTTTGAAAACTAACAGTCTTTTCCCTTACTTTGTACAATACAGTCATACCAGTTTCTATTACAGCTGGTTGAATTAAGTCCCGTGTGTCGTGTTCCCCCCGCCACCAAGAGGAATAGACTTTATTTTTTACTTAGTTGTTAGGCATGTAGCAAAGGCATTTTCTCATGCTTAGAATGATATATGGGCAATCTTATCATGTGCACACTGATCAGCATATCAGGTATAATGTCAAAACCAAAATCTTTTCCTTTTAAGCTGTTATTCACATCATAAACTCATCTTCCTACTTCATTCAGGATTCATTAATTGAACTGATTTTCATTGAGTACCTGCTTTGTCCTATACATCTCTTTATGATCACTGGTAAGGAAGAAAATTTTTCTTTTTTGGTCTTCATAGAAATAAAAGTATGAAAGATAGTTAACAGTTACAGTAATGTGCATGCAGTGTGTGTTCTGAATATGGAAGAAGGTTCTGTACTTTGCAGAAGCACCTGGCTTGGAGCAGGAAGCATCTAAGCTGAGACCTGAAAAAGGACTGAGCAGTGGGTGTGGCAGAATGGGGACAAAGGAAGGCTTTTCCAGCTGCCCAGAGGAAAAGCAAAGCGACAAAACAGGATCTCCTCACGTGGCAAACAACAAAAAGTTCCTGTTGTCAGAGAGCATAGAGTTTGAGGGGGGAAGATGCAGAGAATTTTCAAAACCATTACTGATTTTGGATCTCATCTTAGGGACACTTGATAAATGCCTGAGAGGTTTTAGGCAGTGGATTGACAGAAGGATTTGCCCTTTACCAAGATCACAGTGGTTGCACTTGCAGGAAAGAGAGAAGACATATCTGTGGTGGGAGGCTTATGGCTCTGCTGGCAATGCTGGTAAGAGATGCTGTGAGCCAAGACTGGGATATTGACAGTGGGAGTGGTGAGAAGCGGACGGATGTAAGAAAACTTAGAAAGTAGAACCTACAAAACTTGACTGAAGGAAGAATCAGAGCTGCTCCTAGGTTTCCAGCTTGGGCCCGAATGATGATGATGATGGTGGTACTTGTGCCGTCACTGACTTATCGCCTCTCACCTTATTGTCCCTGAATGTGAACCCTTTAAATACTTTCCCGTGGCCAGCTGGTGAGATGTTGAGAGAGACTGAAGGAGGAAGTAGTTTTACTTGCTGGGTCCAGTGTCTTGCCTGGCAACCTTCTGCAGCCTGTGGGCTTCTTCATTGTCCAGGTTCTGGCCGCTTCCCCCACCACTACCCCTGCCCTTCGGGTAGTTTGGTAGCAGAGTGCCTCCAGTGAAACAAGTTTCTTTGTCATTCTGGAGGATGGATTTCCAGAAGTTCTGCTGGATATGAGCCCTCTACAGCAAGGTCTGCATCTCTGAAGACTGGGGGAACTCTCCTGGGTGTCCTGTCTCAGCCCCAAAGGCAGTGGTGATGATGTATTATGTTGTGTAAGATGTGTGGTTGTATTTTGTGCCATCTGTTCCTTTATTCTTTAGAATTCTTTTTACTTCTTACTGGCCAGTTTCTTATTACTTCAATCCTTTGTTGAATGAATAATCATTCTTTATTTGAAAAACTTTTCTTGTTCAAATTGGTATGTGGTTTTGTTCTCCTGATTGGACTCTGGTTAATGGAGTACTCTGATGTGATCCTAGCGAGAGGGACAGACAGGAAATTTGGTTTGGTTTGAGACATGCTAAGTTTTGAGTACAGAACCCCTATGCAAAGATAGCCAAGAGCTGGTGGTATATATGGGTTGCGGAGCTCTGGACAGAAGACTGACTGCGTTAGAGATTGTGCAGGGAGTATGTGAGGAGAGAGATGAAAGTAGGGCTCATGATAGAGTCCTGGAGATCACTGTCCTGATGCTGGTCAGATGAAGAGGAGCTGTTATGGTGCCTGAGGAAGACTGGCCATAAAAATAGGAGAATAAGGCATCAGTGAAGGAGGGAATAGTTATTAGTGTTGAATGTTACTGGAAGGTCAAATAATAGAAGGAATGGAAATTGTCCAAAAATAGCAAAACTAGCAAAAGCATATGCAGGCTTCAAAGTATTTATTTGCTTGTTTACTTACAAAGTATCACTGGAAATTCCACCCAACTAAATTTACCAAGGGTCTTGGTTCCTGTTAGCATATATAGAGTGTGGGTTCTGGAGCCTTGCTGCTTGGGTGAGAATGCTAGTTCCACCACTTACTAGCTGTGTAGATAGTTTATTACACCCTCTGCTCCTATTCCATCTGTATGTAGATGAAATAATATCCTGTTCCCAGGGCTGAAATGATACGTTGTTCATAATGTATTTATTCCTTGGGTTGTAGTGAGGATGAGATGAGTTAATGTATGTAAAGCCCTGAGCACTGTGTCACACACCTTGGTGGGTGAGACTGGTATTGTTGGCGTGATAGTAGAGATGACCAGGACTCCAGGCTTTACCCTGAGGGCATGGGGAGTGGGAAGAGGCTTATTAATATTATACAGTGAGTGGTAGGTGTCCAGTGATGGCCCGAATAAGGTGCCAGAGGGATTCTGATGAGTCCCAGAGGAAGTGAAGGCTCAGTTGGACCTTGAAGGGGTGTGCTTTTGCCCTGCGACAAGGGGATGGTGGCTCTGAGCAGAGGGACCAGCATTGGCAGTGGAGGAAGGAGAGTGCTTGAAGTACTGGAGTCCCCTAGCAGGGGATTCCTGGCTGGCCCTGGTGTTGAGGTGGGCGATAACAGGGGTGGACATAACACCCCCAGAATAGGTGTCCAGTTCACATCCCTATTTTCCATAGTGTATCTCACTCTTGTTTCTAGGTTTATTACTCATTGCTTTTTAAAAAAATGTATTTTTGCTGAACCATTGGTAGTTCACAACAATCTAAAACTGTTTAAGACATTTATTTGGTGCCAGCATTTCACAGAGGCTTTTCACTGACTATGAGCTTTGAGTGTTGTAAGTTGAAGTGTTCTGGAAGGGAAATTGGGATATTTCAACTAGTGCCACTTAATTGGATTTTACTCTCAAGATTGAATAATTTTCCTGATTCCTGGACATCACAACTTTTTATAGTTCACATGGGTTCTCTTTACCTGCAGTTCTTTTTGCAAATTTCAGTAACTGAATAAATATAAATTCCTCAAAATTATATAACTACTCTTTCAAGAACTTACATTTTCGAAGATTTAGGAAATAGTGATTAATTTTTGATTCCTTGGAGGGAAAAAAAAGTCCTTCCCCAATGTTTGTGAATATTTGGTCCTACCAAAGCGCCGTCCTGAGATAAGTCGGGTGTAATATTTTCATGCAGACCCTTACTACAAACAGCAAAACCCAGCCAACAACATATGAGCATATTCTCCATGGAAAGATTAGAAGATGCATCATTGGCTATTTTTTTTTTGCCCCTTGCAGAAAGAAGAGTTAAACTATTCTTCATTGGGTAGGACTTTTGGGAATTATACAGGAAGAAATCTAAGAAGGAAAGATGTTAGACTGTGACCCTTGGATGATTTTTGGTTTTGTTTTCCCCTTGCTTCACTTAGATTTAGCAGATACCTATAGTGAAGTTTGTTTTTGGTGAAGACGAAGTGTTTATGTAAACGAGTGTTGAGAGACCAAAGAAAAGACTCTTGGGGTAGTTTTACTTTGCTTAACTATTCCTTGCATAAAATGACAGAAGTTGAAGTGTGATTCTTCTGATAATTACCTCTTTTACTTCTTTGGGTTACAAACCAAGGGCAAGAGCAATTTCTAGATTATTATATTTTTGGAATTATTTCATGTTCTCAGTCGCTAAGTCATGTCCTACTCTTTGCAACCTCATGGACTGTAGCCCACCAAGATCCTCTGTCCATGGGATTTTCCAGGCAAGAATACTGATGTGGGTCGCCATTTTATATTGGTGATTTATTGAAAAGATGAAAGAAAAATATACTCCTCATAAGAACAAGTATAAATTTGATGTTGAAATATAGAAGAATCAAAAGAATTAAATAGTGAACACCTCATACCTACCACTTAGATTCTGCAGTTACATTTTATTGTATGATTAGCTTTCTGTATTTGTGGCTTCTGCATTTGCAGTTTCAACCATCTATGGAAATATTAAAAATATTTGGAAAATAATTCCATGAAGTTCTCACCCAGCAGCTATTTAAACAGCATTTACATTATATAAATATTAATGAGTAATCTAGAGATTATTTAAAAGTATACAGGATGTGTGTTAGTTGTATACAAATACTGTGCCATTTTATTTAAGGGATTTGGTTAAGTCCTGAGGATACCAAGGAACATCTATTTGCTCTATGATATGCATTTACTATATTTACTGTACTGTGTAATCATATATCCTCTATCCTTATGTTTATTTGTGTTGAAGAATTATCATAGCAGCCTTATAGCAAAAGTTACAAATATAGGCTAATAGTTAAATGAACATGGTATACCCATACAGTGGAATTCTATGTAGCAGTTAAAAAGAACCAGGTACTTTGTATACCCTAACTTGAACAACCTCCAGGATAAGTGAAATTAACAAAAAAAGATTGTGAAAGGATATGTGAAGTATATTACTATTTATTTGTATAAGGGAAAAAAGATATTTATACTTATCCAGAAAGCTTAAACAAGAAGCTGATAAAAATGGGTGTATGTCTGGCAGCCCCCTATAGTTTTGTGTGTATGTGTGTGTGTGTGTGTATGTATATATGTACATATATATATATGTATATGAAACTATTGCCTGCTTATAGTAACTTGAATTTTATGTGCCTCTCTCATATATTTTCAGGATGTCAAGATGTTAGACTTTCAATTTAGTTCAGTTCAGTCGCTCAGTCGTGTCTGACTCTTTGCGACCCCATGAATCGCAGCACGCCAGGCCTCCCTGTCCATCACCAACTCCCGGAGTTCACTCAGACTCACGTCCACTGAGTCGGTGATGCCATCCGGCCATCTCATCCTCTGTCGTCCCCTTCTCCTCCTGCCCCCAATCCCTCCCAGCATCAGAGTCTTTTCCAATGAGTCAACTCTTCGCATGAGGTGGCGGTAACAAAAACTGGGGCTTCCTGAATGGCTCATCGGGTAAAGAATCTGCCTGCAATGCAGGAGACACAGGAGATGTGGGTTCCATCCCTGGGTTGGGAAGATCCCCTGGAGGAGGAAATGGCAACCCACTCTAGTATTCTCGTCTGGGAAATCCCATGGACAGAGGAGCCTGGTGGGCTACAGTCTATGAGGTTGAAAAGACTTGGACATGACTGAGCACACATGCATAATAATAATTGCAGTCAGATAGCTCGAGTTTGAATTCCTGCTCTGTGGTATATGTGTGGTATAAATTCAACTGTCAATCAAACAAAAATAGTAATACTTGTTATAAGTTATGAAGAAGTTTAAGCTTAAGTCACCCATATAAAGTGCCTAATATAAGCACAGTGACTTGCACACAGTGTTTGACAGTCAGTAAATATTCAGTTCAGTTCAGTTCAGTCACTCAGTCGTGTCCGACTCTTTGCGACCCTATGAATTGCAGCACTCCAGGTCTCCCTGTCCATTACCATCTCCCAGAGTTCACCCAGACCCACATCTATTGAGTTGGTGATGCCATCCAGCCATCTCATCCTCTGTTGTCCCCTTTTCCTCCTGCCCCCAATCCCTCCCAGCATCAGAGTCTTTTCCAATGAGTCAACTCTTCGCATGAGATGGCCAAAGTACTAGATATTATCAAGAAGTGTACAGTTTTATAGGCAAGGCAAAGAATAAATTTAGTTATATAGATGTTTCTATGGGGATATAAGTGAAGGGAAATCAGAGAAGGCTATATAAAAGGTATTTTGTAAAGCTTAAAAAGTTGAGAGTAAGATAAATTCAGGTAGCCATTCCAAATATAAGCCCTCTTTATACAAAAGTAAAAAATAGTGTGAGTGAGTTGAAAACTAGTTCTTAATGGCTTGAACCAGTCTAGGGTATGAGAGGGGAAATGACAGATGCTGATGATAATGATGCTGCTGCTGACGCTAACCTTTATCATGTACTTCGGTAAGGTCCTCTCTCAGTGCTTTTTATGTTTTAATTAATCCCTGTAGTAACCATGATATTGGTACTGGAGTTAACCTGATATTACTAATGAGGAGACTGAGGCAGGGAGGTAAAGTTACTTGCCAAGATCATATAAAATCATAAGACCATGGTTGTGTGTACCTGTTACTCATTCTGCCCATGACTCTAGTGGCTAGGAATAGGGCAGATCTTGAACAGTGCTTGAATTCACTGTCATAAACTTTGGGAAACTATTGAAGGATAGTTCTAAGCAGTAAGGTGAAACTCTCATATTTGTGCCTGAGAATGAACAGCAATGGTTTAGGGGAGATGTTGAAAGTTTTGCTTGTCTTTTCTTGCCCTTCTCCTTCCATCCTGTATCCTTTATGTTTTGAAGAAATTGTACTGTAAATTGTAGTACTTCAAGAAAACTGGAGAAGCTCTTTAAACTGATCTTCATTTTGTTAATGAATGTGGAAATAGTTTTAGGATTTCTCCAGCTGTTTCAGAATAAAGATAAGGATGAAAAATAACACATCCTATTATGTACATATTTTGGGTTAATTAAGCTCCTGTATTATCGATTGTTGTGTAACAGATAACCCCTAAACAGCAGCGTAAAACATCATTCAGTATTATTATTTCACACATTATTTTGGGGTCAGGAATTTGAGAGTGGCTTACCTGGGTGATTGTGGCTTGTGGTCTCTTCTGAGGTTGGAAGACTTGACTGGAGCTGGAGGATCTGGTTTCAAGATTGCTCACTGTCCAAGCTGGCAAGTTTCTGCTGGTTTTTGGCAGAAGTCTTAGTTCCTTGCCATATGCAACCTCTTCATAGGGCTACTTGAGTGTCCTCATAATATTCCAGAGGTAGGGATCTAAGAAAGAAGAAGCTGCAACGTCTTGTGACCTAGCCTAGACATAATTTCTCCAATATTGCATTGATTATTTGTGTGCTCGGTTGCTCAGTTGTGTCCAACTCTTCACAAACCAATGGACTGTAGCCTGCCAGGCTTCTCTCTCCATGGAATTCCTAGGCAAGAATATCGGAGTGGGTTGCCATTTCCTTCTCCAGGGGATCTTCCCAACCCAGGGATCGAACCCAAGTCTCCTGCATTGGCAGGTGGATTCTTTAGCACTGTGCCACCTGGGAACCCCTATATAGGTCAGCTTTATTTAGTTGTGGGATGACGTCATACACGGGTTTGAATACCAGAAGGCAGAGGTCAGTGGGAGCCATTTTGGAAATGGACCACCATAGTTCCCATGAAAACATGATTGAATAGAACAGTAAAAGTTAGAACTTGATTAAGGAGATGAAAAGATGCTAAACATTGTTACTCTTCTGGGAACTGCAAATTAAAACCTTGAGATAGCATCTTTCAGAAAGAATGGCTATCATCAAAAATACCACAAATAGCAATTGTGAGGATGTGGAGAACAGGGAACCCTGGTTCACTGGTGACGGGAATGTGCAGCCACTGTGGAAAACTGTATGGAGGTTTCTCAAAAAATTAAAACTGGAACTACCATATGACCCAGCAACTCCACTCTGGGTATTTATCTGGAAAAAAACCAACAACTCAAAAACACTAATTTGAAAAGATGCACCCCAATATTGATTAGCATTATTTACAATTGCAAAGTTATGGAAGCACCCTGTTTCCATCAACAAATGGGTATAGAAGCTATCCCCCCCCTCCCCGCCACGACATACAAAGTATAGAATACTAAGCCATAAGAAGAGCAAAATTTTGCCATTTGCAACAGTCTGGATGGACTTGGAGGGTATTATGCTAAGTGAAATAAGTAAGGGAAAGACACATACTGTATGGTATCACTTGTGTGGAATCTAAAAAATACAGCAACCTAGTGAACATAACAAAACGGAAACAGACTTTTACAGATAACAGAGAACAAGCTAAAAGTTACCAGTGGGGAGAAGGCCAGGGGAGGGGCAAGTTAGGAGTAGAAGGTTAAGAGATATAAGGTACTATGTATAAAATTAATACGTTATGAGAATATGTAGTACAACGTGGGGAATGTTGCCAGTATTTTATAATAACTATAAGTGAACTATAACTTTTAAAAGTTGTGAATCACTGTGTTGTACACCTGACACTTATATAATATTGTATACAAAAACTATATACCTCAATTAAAAAAAAGGTAAGAACTTGAAGGAGCCCTATCCTAGTGGTTCCAAAGTATGGACCTAGAATCAGCATACTTGGGCTTCTTAAAAATGTGAAATCTGACCTGATGAATAAAGACTTAAAGTGATGCCCAACAATTTTTAAAAAATAGACTTTATATTTTAGAACAGTTTTATTTGATTTATAGAAAAATCGAGCTGATAGTATAAGGGAGTTCTCTTATATAGTCTGGGCACCATGTGCACTCACACAGAGGTTTTCTAATATCTTGCATTAGTGTGGTAGTATATTTGTTACAATTAATAAACCGATATTGATAACACTAATATTAACTAAAGCACATAGTTTACATGAAGATTCACATTAACTGTTGTATGGTTCTGTGTGTGTGTGTGCATGCACACACACATGCACTCAGTCATGTCTGACTCTTTACAACCCCATGGACTGCGGCCCGCCAGGCTTTTCTCTCCATGGGGTTTTCCCAGGCAAGAGTACTGGAACGGGTTGCCATTTCCTACTCCAGAGGATCTTCCTGGCCCAGGGATTGAATGCATGTCTCTTACATCTCCTGAATTGGCAGGCAGATGCTTTACCACTGGTGCCACCTGAGAAACCCCATAGTTCTATCAGATCAGATCAGTTCAGTCGCTCAGTCGTGTCCGACTCTTTGCGACCCCATGAATCGCAGCACGCCAGGCCTCCCTGTCCATCACCAACTCCCAGAGTTCACCCAGACTCACGTCCATCGAGTCAGTGATGCCATCCAGCCATCTCATCCTCTGTCGTCCCCTTCTCC
>NW_011494861.1:4837333-4871823 GCF_000754665.1 Bison bison bison
CATAACTTTCTTTCCAAGGAGTAAGTGTCTTTTAATTTCATGGCTGCAGTCACCATCTGTAGTGATTTTGGAGCCCAGAAAAATAAAGTCTGACACTGTTTCCACTGTTTCCCCATCTATTTCCCATGAAGTGATGGGACCGGATGCCATGATCTTCGTTCTCTGAATGTTGAGCTTTAAGCCAACTTTTTCACTCTCCACTTTCACTTTCATCAAGAGGCTTTTTAGTTCCCTTCACTTTCTGCCATAAGGGTGGTGTCATCTGCATGTCTGAGGTTATTGATATTTCTCCCGGCAATCTTGATTCCATCTTGTGCTTCTTCCAGTCCAGTGTTTCTCATGATGTACTCTGCATATAAGTTAAATAAACAGGGTGACAATATACAGCCTTGATGAACTCCTTTTCCTATTTGGAACCAGTCTGTTGTTCCATGTCCAGTTCTAACTGTTGCTTCCTGACCTGCATACAAATTTCTCAAGAGGCAGGTCAGGTGGTGTGGTATTCCCATCTCTTTCAGAATTTTCCACAGTTTGTTGTGATCCACACAGTCAAAGGCTTTGGCATAGTCAATAAAGCAGAAATAGATGTTTTTCTGGAACTCTCTTTTGTTTTTTCCATGATCCAGTGGATGTTGGCAATTTGATCTCTGGTTCCTCTGCCTTTTCTAAAACCAGCTTGACCATCTGGAAGTTCGCAGTTCATGTGTTGTTGAAGCCTGGCTTGGAGAATTTTGAGCATTACTTTACTAGCGTGTGAGATGGGTGTAATTGTGCGGTAGTTTGAGCATTCTTTGGCATTGCCTTTCTTTGGGATTGGAATGAAAACTGACCTTTTCCAGTCCTGTGGCCACTGCTGAGTTTTTCAGATTTGCTGGCAGCACTTTCACAGCATCATGTTTCAGGATTTGGAATAGCTCAACTGGAATTCCATCACCTCCACTAGCTTTGTTCGTAGTGATGCTTTCTAAGGCCCACTTGACTTCACATTCCAGGATGTCTGGCTCTAGGTGAGTGATCACACCATCGTGATTATCTGGGTCGTGAAGATCTTTTTTGTACAGTTCTTCTGTGTATTCTTGCCATCTCTTCTTAATATCTTCTGTTTCTGTTAGGTCCATACCGTTTCTGTCCCTTATCGAGCCCATCTTTGCATGAAATGTTCCTTTGTTATCTCTGATTTTCTTGAAGAGATCCCTAGTCTTTCCCATTCTGTTGTTTTCCTCTATTTCTTTGCATTGATCGCTGAAGAAGGCTTTCTTATCTCTTCTTGCTATTCTTTGGAACTCTACATTCAGATGTTTATATCTTTACTTTTCTCCTTTGCTTTTCGTTTCTCTTCTTTTCACAGCTATTTGTTAGGCCTCCCCAGACAGCCATTTTGCTTTTTTGCATTTCTTTTCCATGGGGATGGTCTTGATCCCTGTCTGCTGTACAATGTCATGAACTTCATTCCATAGTTCATCAGGCACTCTATCTATCAGATCTAGGCCCTTAAATCTGTTTCTCACTTGACAAACGCATAATGCCGTGTATCCACCATTGGGTTATCATGCAGAATAGTTTCACTGCCCTAACTCCCCTGTGCTTCACCTATTCATCTCTCTCTTTTCCTCCCTTGAACACTTGGCAACCAGTGGTCTTTTTACATTCTATAGTTGATCCCTTTCCAGAAGGTCGTATAGTTGGAATCACTCAGTATCTAGCCTTTCACACTGTCTTCTTTCACTTAACCTTGCTCCATGTTTTGAGTAGTGTGTATATATATGTGTGTATACTTGTTTCTTTTTATTGCTGAATAATGGTCCATCATACGGATATATCACGGTTTGCTTAAACCTTCAGCAATTGATTGCATTTCAGGTTTTGGTGATTACAACTAAAGCAGCTGTAAATATCTGTGCACAGATTTTTATGTGAACATAAGTTTTCAAGTCAGTTGGATACATACCTAGGAGTGCAGTTGTGGAATTGTGTGGTAAGATTGTATTTAGCTATATAAAAAATATCCATGCTGTTTTTAATGTTTGCTGTAATGTAGGTAAAGGTGAAAGGTATTTTATCCTCTGGTAGTTTTCTTGATTTTTTTCCCCCTCCTCTGCTGTCTTTGGGTTTCCCTAAGAATTCCTTCTTAAATAGAGCCTGTCCTGAAGCTCTAAGCCACTGTTATTTATACTGAAACCCAGTTGATTTGGTGGTAATGCATTGGGGAGAGGAAACATTCTGTAATCTTATGTTAAATCTCAGTTTTTTAGTGGATCCTAAATTCATGGTCTGTGACCTTCAGAAGTTTCTTAGCCTTTTCCCCCCTCCTCTTATGTTAAGACAGGAAGGTGAGAGGGAGTTGACAGGAGTTGACTAATTATTGCCTTTGCTCTGGTATCCCTTTGATACCAGAGAACAGAACAGGCCTTTGTTATAGAGAATGCACTGGGCTATTTCAAAATGGCCCACATTACTAGAGGATTTTTCTTTAATCTTCGTGTGAGAACCTGGTGGGTCTCCCTGAATGTGGATCTCCAGGAGTTTTTAACTCTCAAGTTAGTCCTTACTTGGTGTTTGGAAATTTGTAAAAGTTATCATTCAAGTGTTCCTACAAATTACTGACTCCTATAGCTTTTCCTTCAGGTCAGTTGATGATGTCTGTGGCTCTCAGTATTTTCCATCTCTCCAGATTTTAGAGGTGGTATGATCTCAATTCTCTGATGGATCTAAGAAAAGTGGTTTCAGTTTTTTAGCTTTTTTCTTGTATAGATGGGAGTAATGGTTTCCACATTCTGTGAGTCAGGGCTGAAACTGGAAGTCTGGTGTCCACAAGTCTTTGCTTAAACAACTACCTATAGGTGATTCTGATGAATGTTAATGGTTGAGAACCATTGATTTAACCCAGTTTTCTCATTTTACAGATGAGAATGCTAAAAACCAGAGTGGGAAATGACTTTTCTAAGACTATGCATAGTCAAAACCTAGACTAGAATCGGGGTCTCTTGACCAGATCATCTTCATTCTGTTTTCCATATTTACATTTAGTTCTCTTTCAAGGGGATTAATCATATTTTATAGGTTTTGGAAAATATCTTCATTTTGATGGTTCACTGATTTAAATTCTTGATATTTACCTCAAATTCATTCTGGAATCTGGATAGTCATAGTCCTTGTCATAACTGTTGCGAAGCTTACTTGAAATTTACCTTTTGATATCAATCTCAAACCACCTCAGAAGTGAGCTCTTCATGTCGCCTGTAGTCAAGCAGCATCTAAAAGAAAGCCCTAAAGTTCTTTGTTCAGTCTTATACCATGTATATGGCGTGAATCAGCTGCATCTGTCACTTCTTCCTTCCTATACTGGAAAAGGTCAGTTTTCATTCCAATCCCAAAGAAGGGCATTGCCAAAGGCTGTTCAAACTACCGTACAGTTTCTCTAATTTTACATGCCAGTGAGCTTATGTCCAAAATTCTCCAAGAGAGACTTCAGCAGTACATGAACCGAGAACTTCCAGATGTACAAGCTGAGTTTCGAAAAGGCAGAGGAACCAGAGATTAGATTGTCAACATCCATTGGATCATAGTGACAGCAAGGGAATTCCAGGAAAATGTCTACTTCTGCTTCATTGACTACACTAAAGCCTTTGACTGTGTGGATCACAGAAAACTGTGTAAAATTCTTAAAGAAATGGGATTACCAGACCACCTTACATGTTGCCTGAGAAACCTGTATGCGGGTCAAGAAGCAACAGTTAGAATCTTACGTGGAACAATGGACTGGTTCAGAATAGGGAAAGGAGGTATGACAAGGCTGTATATTGTTACCCTGTGTATTTAACTTGTCTACAGAGTACATCATGTGAAATGCCAGGCTGTATGACTCACAAGGTGGAATCAAGATTGCCAGGAGAAATATCAGTAGCCTCAGATATGCAGATAATACCACTTTAATGGCAGAAAGCAGAGAGGAACTCAAGAGCCTCTTGATGAGTGTGAAAGAGGAGAATGAAAAAGCTGGCTTAAAACTCAACATTCAAAAAACAAAGATTATGGCATTTGGTTCCATCACTTCATGGCAAGTAGAAGGAGAAAATCTGGAAGCAATGACAGATTTTATTTTCTTGGGCTCCAAATAACTGTGAACAGTGACTGCAGCCATGAAATTAAGACTCTCCTTGGAAGAAAAGCTATGACAGATCTAGACAGCATATTAAAAAGCAGAGACGTCACTTTGCCAAAAAAGGTCCATATAGTCAAAGGTACGGTTTTTTTCAGTAGTCAGGTACAGATGTGAGAGCTGGGCAATAAAACAGGCTGAGCACTGAAGAACTGATGCTTTTGAACTGTGTTGTTGGAGAAGACTTTTAAAGGGTCCCTTGGACTGCAGGGAGATCAAACCAGTCAATCCTAAAGGAAATCAACCCTGAATATTCATTGAAAGGGTTGATGCTGAAGCTCCTTTATTTTGGCCATCTGATGTGAAGAGCCTACTCATTGGAAAAAATCCTGATACTGGGAAAGATTGAAGGCAAAAGGAGAAGGGGATGGTAGAGTGTGATATGGTTGGATAGCATCACCGACTCAATGGACATGAAATTGAGCAAACTGCAGAAGATAGAAGAGAACAGAGGAGCCTGGTGCACTGTAGTCCATGGGGTTGAAAAGAGTTGGACATGACTTTGCAACTGAACAACAACAAAATTTTTAGTATGGAGTGGATAGCAGCTCTAATCCTTTTTTCTGCAATCCAGCCCTTTTCCTGGACTTGTGCACATGACATGCTTCTTAATGTCTGGAAAAGGCTCGGAATATTTGTTCTAGACCAGAAATTGACAGGGCCAAATGATATTTTAGCCTTTGCAGGCCATGTGATCTCCGTTGCAACTGCTGAGCTCTGTTCTACTGAGAAAGCAGCCAACCATATGCAGTATTTCTGTGTTCCAGTAAAACTGTATTTTCAAAAACAGGCTCAGTTCCAGAGCTTATAGAAATCGTATTTTCATTTTTATATCCCAAAGGAAGCTATTATTATTTACTGGATTGGAGCCCCTGGATAATTTTTATTAGATTACTTTCAATAAGTTATAGTAGATATTTTGTTGTGGAACATTGCATCTTAATTTTGGGTTTTTTAAAACATACATTTCTGATGTTGAAAAGATACAGATTTTTTTTCTTGAAGGTTTGAGTAGGGTTGCTACCTTATGGTCTTATGAAAATCTAGATTAAAACAAGGAAAAACAAAACAAAACCCAAGCCCCAGTTATTTACTGTAACAACTGAGACAGTCTATATTACTAGTGGTGAATGGTGAAGCATGTCTTTTAATAAGTTCTTAAAGGATATTAGAAACTCTTAAGTTATGGTGTGTTATAGGTGCCCACAGAGTTATTAGGTTAGAGGGGTGGTTTTAATTTACTTGCAGTCCTTCCAAGTAGGTCCTTCCAAAGTGTAGGTTGCTTCTTGATGCTTAGAAAATGTGGGTATTGGTGTTTGTGCTTTGCAGCTGACATGGGTCTTGGTTGCCACAGCTTCTCATTAGCTCCTTAAGATCCCTTTAGGGCTCGGGTTGCTTGGCTAGAGAAAGGGCAAGAATTGCTGGGAGTTGAGGACAGATGCAAACTGAGCAGCAGTCCCAGGGAACACTGGCTGTATGGGACCAAGTTTTGTGTGCTGTGTCAAAGGTATGAACTTCAAGTTTTGCTGAAGAGAACTCCTGGTAACTGGGCTAATATATGCTACACATCGTCTTTATTTTAGACATCTCTGCAATTGGGATTAATTAAAAATTCAAAAAATGTAAATTATAAAATTCTGTTTTGGATTCTTTGCTGACCTTTAATAATGGTGGTAATTGAAATATAATAGGTTTTAGTAAAGACTACTACCAGTCCATTTAAAAAAAAGTCAGTCTGTGGTATTGGAATACTGAAAGCTTGCTTATTAATTAGAAGGGTCTAATGGTTAGAATTTCATTACTACTAGTTTAAAAAGAATATCACAAGGAGACTCTAGAGGGCAGTATAATTCAGCTTGTTCGTGCTTCTGGTGTTAAAGTTTAGCTTTGGAAAAATAATCCATGTGTTCTGAACTGTTTCCCCACCGCACTGTGTCCCAGTTTGGTAGAATGTGAGTTTTGGAAACAGTGCTCCCAGAGGTTTGGCTTAGAGAATATAATAAATCATAATTATTGGCCCTAGGGAATATCTGTGTTTGGTTTAAAACATATTGGCTTAAAAAACCTGAAATTCTCTTATTGATTGAACTAAATTGAATTGAATTTGCTTTTCAGGCATTTGTGGAACATTAAGCAAAATGAATGGTATATCTTGTGTTTTCAAATATTTTGGGGTAGGAAGTAATTAATGTACCCTCTATTAGAGAGTTCAGACAAATGGGAAGAGTTTGGCTTATTCTGACAGTTCTTAAAAGTGGAAAGTTGAAGTTGGATGCTTGATTGGCAAATGTCTGAATCAAGGTTAAACTTTTAAAAACTCTTCAAATGTTTGTATTTAGCTAGATCCAAAGGCCAGTCATTATTTCCATCTAATTTTTAAAACTTAACACATATTTTCTGGAAATCTGTATTTTTTTTTGTACTCATTTATGCATAAGTCATCAGGTAGGGACTGAATCTGCACCCCCTGCCTTAGAAGCTGAAGTCTTAACCACCGGACCATGAGGGAAGTCTCAGATTTGAGGTTTTAAACTATTAGTTGTTAATGTAGGAAATGGATTTTGTGATTGCATTTCCTGGTGTTACTACACCGTGGAAATTAGTATATTTAGTGGTTAAGTGTGACAGATGTACATTTGGAGTTTTGAACTTTTAATTTTGACCTAATTAGAATGACCTTAAAAGTGTACTTTTTTTTTAAGGTTTTCATTTTCTTTATCTGATCTAGAGTAATTCAAGTTTTCCATTCATGATTGAAATGAATGTGTTTGCTAGAGCACTTTGAAATTCTTGGGTGAAAGGCCTTATGTAAGCGCAAATATTGCAAATTTAAGAAACATACCATTATGGGGGATTCTTTTTCTAATATTTGTTCAGATTGGTTTATAGATACTAACTGAAGTATCTTTTTTTAAAAAAAAAACTAATTTGTTTTTAATTGGAGGATAATTGCTTAATAATGTTGTGTTGGTCTCTGCCATACATCAACATGAATCAGCTATGGGTATACATATGTCCCCTCCCTCTTGAACCTCCTTCCGACCCCATCCCACCCCTCAGGTTATTTTGGGGCACTCATTTGAGCTCCCTGCATCATACAGCAAATACCCACTGGCCATCTATTTTATTAATACATATGGTGATGTTTATGTTTCAGTACTACTCTCTCCATTCATCCTACTCTCTCCTTCCCCTCACTGTGTTCACAAGTCTGTTTTCTATATCTGTGTCTCTCTTGCTGCCCTGCAGATAGGCTCATCAGTACCATTTTTCTAGGTTCCATATGTATGTGTTAATATACCAGAGTATTTTCTTCTGTCTAGTTATTTATCTCCCCATTGCTTTTTACTTCAGTTTTGGAAAAACCTTTATTTTGACCTAGTTCTTTGGAAAGAAACAGATCAGAAATTATTTAAATGACAGTGTCCCCCACATTTTCAGTAATGTTAAAACTGAAATACATTTGGAAAATAGGCGTGAGTGCTGTGTATTAGGTTTGATTACTGGTATTGGGTAGTAGCTTCACCTGTATTGTCACCTGAATGCATCTTTTTTCCATTTTAATCATGGAGAATAATATAAAATACTCTTCATGTATATAAAATATATAACACATCAAAGCTTTTACCTGAAATTGGTATTTAAAAATTTTCTAAGAATTTCTGTGGTATATAGGTAAACCAAAGAACTTTAAAAAAAATTATATGAAGTTGCAAAGAATGTTCTTGGGGAAGAAGGTTTGAGGTTGACTATTTGTTTACACTGTATCTAGAAATAGAAGCTTTAATATGTAGAGAAAGCAACTAAATCCTTTGATTTCCAAAGAATTCAAGACACATCTGCTTAATTCTCAAAATTTGAAATTAACAGACATTAATTTTTTTTTGGTTTTATTCTAGCAAATTAACAGACTGTTACTTTGGTGTAGATAGTATTACTCAGTTTATTATTTTTTTAATGTAATTTGTCAAAGTCTCCTCTATTTTGAAATATATATGAGAAATTTTCCTTAATCTAATTTTCTTTAATCTAAAATACAATTTAAGTTTATTCCGTTCAACTCATATTTTCTATTCAATATATGCACTCAATTTATTACTCACACTTGAAAACTTTCCTGTATAGAATAACTCACCCCAGCCTTAGGAATAAATTTTAGTTACTGCTTTCCCTGACTTCATCCAGTCCATTGTTCTGGTTTCTCCACTTTACCCATTTCTCCATGTCACTTCTCCATTTTGTTGATTTTGTATTTGTTCTTTTTGATGGCAGTAGCTCCTTTTGCTCAGGAGAAAAGATTTCCCAAGTCTGATTGTAAAATGTCTTGAATTGTCTTGTTTTACATGGATACACACCTTTGGTTATTACTTAAGACAATCACATGTTATGGTTATATGGCAACCTCAGATCTGGGATATTTCATGAAATGGAGATGTCAACTGGTCAACGCCAGCAGGAATTTATTTTCTAGGTCCGGATCTGCCCATCAAAGTGTCCTTTCAATAATCACACACCTTTTGACCATGTTGCTGTCCACTTCTCTGTAATAACATGTTCTGTCAATCTCTGGCAGGAGCTAGAACAGGGGTGGGCAAGCTTTTTCTGAAGAGGGCCAGATGATAAATATCTTGTGCTCTGTGAGCCATGTAGTCGAGTTGCAGCTATTCGGCCTTGTCTTCATAGCACAAAAGCATCCAAAGACAGTCTGCATGTGAATGGATGTGACTGTTTCCAGTAAACCTTTATTTATGGACACTGAAATCAGATTTTACACAATTTTCATGTGCTATGGAATGTTCTTTTTTTGATTTGTTCCCCGCCCCCCCCCAATCATTTATTATTATGGAAACCATTCTTTGATTTATGGGCTGTACAAAAGCAGACAGTAGGCTGTTTGACCCTTGACCCATGTTTTGCTGACTCCCTGAGAAGCAAAGAAGAACCCAAAGAAGGAGGCACATAGAACTGGTTGCTTAATTTCATGCAGATATCCAGGGTTGCTTTTGTTACTATCAAAAATAAAATAAATGGGACTTCCTGGTGGCTCAGTGGTAAAGAATCTGCTTGCCAGTGCAGAGGGCATGAGTTTGATTCCTGGTCCAGGAAGATCCACATGCCACAGAGGAACTAAGCCTGTGCGCCACAACTTTCAGCCTGTGCTCTGGAGCCTGGGAGCTGCAACTGCTGAAGCCCTTGTGCTCTAGAGCCTAATGCTCTGCAACAGGAGAAGCCCATGCACTGCAATTGGAGTAAAGCCTGCACGACAAAGACCCAGCACAGCCAAAAATAAATACATAAAAAAAAATACATTTCTTAATATGAGAGGAGATATAAATGATGACATTTTTAATGGTAACTTCAATGTTTGGGTTTAGTTATAATAGAAGATTAAAGGTGGTTTTCTCCTTCACATATTAAATGTGGAAAATTGTGAAGAGCTATGGAATAAAACTTTTCACTTAAACATTGTCAAAAGACTAGCACACACAGGAACTGTATAGATTTGTTTTATATGAAGGTTTCATTTAAGGGAAAGAACTGCCTTCCAGGCTGTTTCAGCTTGTGGTTTTGATCTTACTGTGTTCTATCTCTACCTGATTTGTGCAATCTAGTGATGGTAATTCAGAGCTCAAAAGTAGGTTGTGTCTAATTTTTATCCTTTCTTAGCATTAGAGTTTTTGGTTTTAAAATCTGAAATAAAAACCAAACTGTTGTCTCTACAGGTAGGCATTGCTTTCCTTCTGCTTAAACTTAAAAATACAGCCTGTTTGTTGGCTTTTGTTGGCACTGAATAGTGCTTGGACACTACATATTTCACAGCAGACATTTTTCCCACTTAACACTGTGAGCAGTTGGTTAATTTGAAGATCTGTTACTGCTGTTGATCCTTGCTATGACAAAAATCAATGTACACAGCACAGCCTGAATTAATAGGGCTCAAACTCATTAGGCCATGAAAATGGTTTAATCAACAGTGAACCCTTTAAAGACCTTGTCAGATAGTATTTTATAACAGATTCAATGGAAAAAAAAATGGTTAGCACCTAAAAATATTCTTTGTTTCAGAGTTTATATTCTTCCTTTTAAAAATTCTCTTAAATGACTTCTGGGGTTGTCCCTGTGCTCTGTTTAGAGGGAAAAAACCCTATATTTGTATTTATTATGTTGGACCATAGCCATTCAATATAATTACTCATCTCTTAGTAAAAGCCCTTTCAGATACTAAAACACACTTTGTTTATTAATCCTTATTTCTCAATAGAGGGTATATTCTGGATGAGTGTTTAGATTTTCTTCCTCTGGGTTCTCCTGCAGTTTTAGCCTTTTCTGCCTGCTCACCCTTACTTCGTCCCCAACCTCCTTCAGTTTGGTAATGGTTGGCTGATTTGATGTTTGTGGAGTGTTCAGAATTTGATGGCTTCCTTAATGTGAATCAGCGATCCTTTCTAAGCATCTTTTTCCTCTTGTGAAAGTTCTTATTGGATTGAACTGTGGGTAGTTTGTGAGAGGTAGCTTAAGGTCAAAGGGGAGACCTATATTGACTGATAATAAATTGAATTTCCATGTTAGATAGCCTTTTATTTTGGGGTACAGAGCCTGAGTTTAATCCTGGTTCTGAAATGTGCCAACCTCATGGCTTTCTTGAACAGATGTCATTTAATACCTTTCTTGCCATATTTGTTCATTTATAAAATGGAGGGAATGATAGTACTCATTGTTTAGGAATAGTGTCATGTATGTAACATGCTTAGAATAATCCTGGGCACATGGTTAGCACTCGTAAATACTTGTATTATTGCCATCAGCATTATTTACAGTTTGAATGAAAAACAGCTAATGTGAAGATTAAGCAGGAAAAGGACATTATTAGGATTGACTTTTGGAAAGATAGCTTTCTTAGTTGAGCGGAAGTTAGGTGCAGGGCCAGGTGAGCAATGGTAGAGGCAGTAAGGCCAATGTTAAAGGCTGAATTGCATCCATTCCAGATTAGCATGTTCAAATCCTAACCCCATAGCTCATTGTGTGTGAGTTGCTCAGTCATGTCTGACTGTTTGTGACCCCATGGACTGTAGCCCTCCAGGCTCCTCTGTCCATAGAATTCTCTGGGCAAGAATACTGGAGTGGGTTGCCATTTCCTTCTCCAGGGGATCTTCCTGGCCCAACAATTGAACCTGGGTCTCCTGCATTGCAGATGGATTCTTCACCATCTGAGCCACCTATGTTCAGTTCAGTTCAGTCGCTCAGTTGTGTCTGACTCTTTGTGACCCCATGAATCGCAGCACGCCAGGCCTCCCTGTCCATCACCAGCCACCTATGTATGTATATATAATTATCTTCACGAACGTCCCCCAAGGGCATAAAATATTGCTGGACTTACAGTTGTCATTCAGAAAATATTTGAATTATAGGTGTAACATTATTCATAAACACCATCATTGGCATCGTTGTGATGTCAGCTAATTTTTAATTTATCATTTACTAGGTTCCAGGCATGGGGGGAAGTTTTGTTTTCTTGAATAGGAATCCTATTTAATTTTGACAGTAAATATAGTATATTGTTAATCTCATGTTGCAAATCACATATACATGTGATGAGGCAGCCAAGACTGAATATTTAAGTAACTTGCCCCAAATGTGCTCTTATTTGGAAATGGGACCATTGCAATGTAGTTAGTTAAGAGAGTGAGCCCAAACCCAACATGCCTGGTGCCCTTATTAACTGGGAAATCTAGGCACAGAGATAAACACACAGAAGGGAAATGATGTGAAGGGACACAGGCCATCCACACGCCAGAGAGAGGGGACTGGGATAGACCCTTCCCTTACAGTTTTCAGAAGAAGCCAACCCTGTGGACACCTTGACCTCTGGCTTAGAGCCTTGAAGATTTTCTATTGTTTGAGCCCCTCAGCTTGTGGTACTCTGAGGGCAGAGACCTGGGAAACTGACAACCAGCTAGGAAGATGGTGGCATTCTGAACTGAGGCAGAGGTGATGGTCCTTAGGAGAGGGAGACAGAAGTGTTTAAAATGCAGAACCAGTGTGTGCTGTGTGTTAAGTCACTTCAGTGGTGTCTGACTCTTTGTGACACCGTGGACTGTAGCCCACCAGGCTCCTCTGTCCCTGGGGATTCTCCAGGCAAGAAAACTGGAGTTGTCATGCCCTCCTCCAAGCGATCTCCCTGACCCAGAGACTGAACTTGAGACTCTATGTCTCTTGCTTTGGCAGGTGGGTTCTTTTCCACTAGTGCCACTTGGGAAGCCTGAGGAACCAGTAATCCTTAGTAACTGATAGGCTGTGAGGAGGCGGGAGAAGTAAGAGATTGCTTTTCTTGGTGGATGATGCTTCCATTAAGTGACACTGAAAATACGTGAGGAAGAAAAGGTGTGAGGAATGGGGCTGAGTTTGAAGTGCATGTAGGACCTTGAGGGAGGGGCCAAAGGCAGGCGGTTGGATGCTTCTGCACCTGAAGTTCAGGAGGGAGGTTGGATCTGGATCTGATAATGATCATTTTATGGAAGCAGGACTTGAGAACATTGTGGGGAAATTGCTTAGAGTGTACAGTGAAGTCTCTGAAGACACCCTGTAGGTAGGTCCTCTGAGGAATACTCAGATTTAAAAGTGGCAGGCAAAAGAGGGGTGGTTGTAGAACAGAAAAGGGTGCTGACTGGAGACTTGCAACAGGATGGTGCTTAAATGGGAGGACGTACATTAGTACATAGCGTTGTTTAGGTGGTTTTGTCACAGTGCTCAGCAGCCCATCTGTAGGAGCTAATATTTTTCATGCTTATTGTGTCAATTCTTGTGCCAAGATTTTATATGCATTAGCTTATTTAACCTTCAGTACAACTCTAAGCTAGGTATTATTATTCTTACAGATGTGGCAACTGAGACATGGAATAATTAATTAATTTGCCTCAGATTACACAGGAAGTAGGCTGTACAGTCAGAATTTAAATCTAGGTGGGCTGACTCCTGAGCCTGAATACTTACATACTGACCAGGATTCCTTCTAACCCAGAATCAGGTTGAAGATTTTCTGGGTAGATACGAGGCAGGAACAAAGGATGCTGAAGGATGAAGATGCTAGGAAGAGCAGTGGAATACAAATGGAATGTTCAGTTTTGTGTCAGAAGTAGTGGGTTGGGGTTCTCACTTAAAGCCAGGAAGCTGGCGGGAAAGATTGAGGTTGCAGGAAATGTGCTGGCAAAAAGTTACATGGACCTACGGCCTCTCTTACAGGTTATAACTGATGCTTGAAGCCAAAGCCTGGACCAAGAACTTAAAATCTTTTTTTCAGGTTTCTGTGCTAACCCCCTCAACTTGAAGTGAACAAATGGAATTAAATATATTGTGATTTTGATGGAAATAATTTGAGGAGTAAGGCAGAAGACTTTCTTGTAGAAATATTGTATATCTCTATTCAGGTTCTCAGTGAAGTATGTGTATGTGTATACACACACACACACACACACACACATATATGCTCACATATGAAATGTTTATAATACAAATACAGTAGTTTTGTTTATAACATCCTATGTGTTTTTTCTTAAATTTATTCCTAAGACTGTTGTCTGTATTGTGAACCCCTGCCCCGAATTTCTAATCGATGCGCCTGATTTTTATTTATTGCATACTAACATTACTAAACTCTTATTCTGATACTTTTCTAGTTTATTATCTTAGATCATTCCCAGTTAGGCAGTCATATTGTCTGCAGATAGTAATTGTCTCTCTCTCTTTTCAAACCTCTTTTTCTTGTCTTACTTCAATTAACTGGAACTTCCAAAAATAATGTTAAATTTAAAAAAGCAGGGAGGGGACTTCCCTGGTGGTCCACTGGGTAAGACTCCATGCTTGCACACAGGGGGTGCGGGTTCTACCCCGGTGTAGGAACTAAGATCCCAAGTGCCATGTGGCATGGCCAAAAACAAACAAAAACAGAAAGAATGTTAAAGGTGGCACTAGTGTACATCCTTGCTTTCTTCAGGATTCCTCTAATATTTCACATTCATAATGATGTTGAATATTGGCTTGAACTGTAGCTTTAAAATCATGTTATGGGAGTTTTTTTTTTAACAGCCAATTTTATCAGTTACCTTTCTGGCAAGGCTTCCTTTAACAGAAATAATCGTCATCTCTGCCATTGTGTGGCACTCTTGGCTGAATTAAGGATGGACTTTGAAGATTTCCTGAGGGAAAAGGTTCCCACTTAGCCAGTTCTCTGACTGCTGCATCTGTGTCATTTAGCAAGGCAAGCTCATGCAACATCTTATGAGCTGGATATTCATGGAGTCTCCCAGGAAAGACAGGATAACTCTCTCCAAGTAGTTCATTTGGATAAAGTTGACTAGATCCATTCAAATTTGATACATCAATGCCTTTGTACCCAAAGCTAGTCAAATTACTAGACCAGGGACTGCTGCTGTGACCTGGAATCAGGGTTTCCAGTACTGGAACAGAAGTAGCTTGTCTCCTGGACCACAGATTGATGGGTCAGAGCCGAGGCCTTTGTGTCTTGCTTGATGGCAGCCTCATCATTTCCTCGAAGGTTCGGAGAGTCAAGGGTGGGGACGCTACTTGTCCTGAGCTGTGCTGAGTACTGTGGCTTCTTAGTCAAAGTAAAACCTGGCTCAAACTATCCGTTTCCCCAAGGTTTAATTTCTTTCTTCAGCATCCAATGGGGTGTTTAAGAAGTTTGCAGTGGTTGAGGGACAAGCCAGGTGATTAAGTTCTGTGGCCCACCTTTTTAAGAAGAAGGTATAAAGGAAAGTAAATTTTAGCAAGTTTCCTATTTGCTGAAGGTTCTTCTTTAATAGAGCACTCCCTACATTTGTGGGAGGTTTTCTTTTATTTTTCCTCTTCTTCATTTTGTTCTGCTTTAAATGGCTCAATTGTGAGAAATAGTACTATGTACCAAGTAATGGGTAAATGTATGCAGATACTTGCTGTTTGTGTTTTTGGCAGTACCATGTCCCAAGGTGAGAAATATGAAATATCCCTTTTGAGAGAGCTGATCAAGAAGATCGGGTGAGGAAGTTGAGCCTCAGGTTTTTGATTTGTATTTGAATTGTGAAATTTTCTGTTATCATACGGTTCATTTAGTTAGTTAAAATATACAGAAGTGCTTTGGAACTGACTTATTTTGATATGACTCTCCAGAGGACTGGATCTGCTTTGTATAATCTGAGTCCCTTTCTCAACTCTAGTATTCTCTTTTTCTTTAGGCATTTTCACCAAATATTATGGTAGCCTTAAGATATACTGTGTGGGTGGATTTTAGTGAGGCAGAAACCTGACTAAAATACCAAAGAAAGATAAGGAGGTGAGACAATTGAATGTGCTAGGGAGAGTGTTAAGGAGATGACTGGCCTTTCCTGGACATGGAGTTACCTGAGGCCATTACAGAGCATTTGATGGCTGTTGTTGAACCTATCAAGTTATAAACCCAGCAAGCTGGCTCTCCCTTAGAGTAAGTGGGACATTGTCCTGAGGATGGAATGGACCTCAACAAATAAAGATGGTTGAGACTTAAGCAAGGGGCTTAGAATTTCTTGCCCCTTCTTCTTTGCCTCTAAGCTGTACACAGTCGAGTATTTGTGGTCCGTCTGTCATTTCTGTCCTCAGCTGTGTCCCCGAGGAGCCACCTGCCCCCTTCTCCTGTTCTTTGACCCCTACCGGACTTGACATACATCATCTCACCAGCGCCCTCCAGCTCCAGCGTCTTTTCTTATCCATTTCATTCTACCTCGGGCAGTGTTTAGCATCCATCTTTTTTTTCTCTTTTAATTTTTCCTTGGTTATCTCAAGAAAATATTTCTTTACAAAACCTGACTCTAATTATGGCAGGTTAAATATAGAAAGTTGAACTAGTCATATCTGCACTAAGGAAAAGAAAGCTGTGCATTTACAAAGTAAAACCTGTTGTCAGAAAGAGCCTCTTCTTAGCCCTTGAAAATACCCAGAAGACCCATTTAAACCCTGTGCAAGTATCAGTATCTCCTTCTTTGTCAATTAAACATTTTTGCCTCAAATACCAACATTCAAAATAAATAGAAAATGACTTAATTCACTTCAAGAGTCTTACATGTATCAGCAGTATTGTTTCCTAAAAATTTTCACTGGAAAAATACAGTGAACTTCTTAAGGGATTTAGTAGGTTAGTGACCTGACCTAGAAATGTAACAATAACTTATAAAATGGTTTCTGTGGAAACATGTAGTTTAAATTATGAATCCGCAAGTGAACTCATGGATCATACTGAGGTTATAAATTGAGAACAGCTTGTGTTTTATGTCATAGCTACAAAGTGGTCATGTTTTTACCTCTTTCTCTGGAACCTTCCCCCAATTTAATCATCTAGTCCTGTTGATCCTGTAATCTTATAGCATCTCAGTTAATAGTATCAAATCTAATTTTCACTCCCTTACTTAAAGCCTTTCAATAACTTCCACAGCACCCAGTGGAGTGAGGGGAGTGAGTGCAAGATGGCAGCCATTGTAGCATGCCATGTCTTAGGAATCCTGCTTCATAAAACTAACATGTGCCAAAGAGACTGAACTGCTCATAATATGCAATGATCATCCCACCTATTAGTAAATGTGTCTTGGAACCTGAGTGATCACTTTAGCAGTTCTTTTTCCCTGGTCAGGGTAGAGTGATGGGGTGACCAGTTTGTCCCTGGGACCTTTCTTGTTTTAAAATGGGAAATCCTGTGTCCTGAGACCCTCTCAATCCTGGGACAGTTGGTGGGAGAGAAAGGAAGAATGTGAATTAAAAAAAAATAAAATGTATTTTATTGAAGGATAGTTTATTTACAGTGTTGTGTTAGTTTCTACTGTATAGCAAAGTGATTCAGTTATGCATACATGTATAATACTCTCTTTCATGAAGAATGTGAATTTAAAAATTTATCAGATATTTTCTTACTGCTGGGCCTTTGCACCTGCTGCTCCATCTAACTAGAGTGGGCTAGTTCCTTCTCATTCTTTTAAGCCTCATTTAATTGTTCCAAGAACTTTTAGAAATAGGTTTAGCTTGCCTGGTTTGGGTACTTTCTATGCCTGTCCCAGAATAACACTGATCACTCCTGACTGTGGTTGCTTGTTCAGTTAAGAAGGCAGAGCTGTGTGCGACACTGATGTGGTCCCCACAGTTGCACATTAGAATCACCCGAGGAGTTTTCTAAATTTTAAAAACCTTCCACACCTCGTGGCAGCCAAGATTGAGAATGATGAGTACTGAAAAGGGTATGACCCAGGTCAGGTGCCTCTTCCTTACCCAAGAGAAAGAGGTTTTAAGAAACGCTTGGATAGGGAAACAAAAACAAAACCCCCAAAGTGTTCCATTTCAACCCTCCTACAAACTGGGGTTATCTGTAATGCCTACAGAGAGGTCCTCAGACTGTGTTAAGGGTCTTAGGAAAGCATGGCTCACAGGTGACACAAGAATATATTGTTAGCTGTCCAAGCTATGGTAACCTAGGGTAGTGGTCTTCAGAGTGGGGGTGCTGCTTCTCCAAGGAACAAGATGTGCAAGATGATTGATCCATTAGGGTGCAGGAGAAGCAGCAAAAATCTTGTTTTAAAATTTTAGTAGCACCTGGATATATTTCACGTACAGATATATGTATTTTGGGATGTGTGCTTCTTGTCTGATCTTGCAGGTATGCAGTTACTTTAAGAACACTCTTGGAACTTCCCTGGCAGTCCAGTGGTTGGACTCCATGGTTCCAGTGCAGGGGGCACGGGTGTGAGCCTTGGTTGGGGAGATAAAATCTGTGCCCCCCAGCACAGCCAAAAGCAAAACAAACAGCGCCTCCCTCCCTCCCTAAACCCCACACTCCTATGATGGCCTGTGAGGTCCTCTCTGACCTTATTACTAGTTCATTGCCAGCTCCCTGCCTCGTCCTTCTGGCCCTTTTGCTGTTCCTGAAACACTGCTGAGCACACTAGCCTTTGCCCTGGAGATTCCAACTGTCTGGAATGCCCTTCTCCAGAGATCCCCTTGGAGCTTTAAGCTAAGTGCCTGACCTCCTTAAAAGGCTTGCTCAGGTGTCATTTCGCCACAAGTCCTAGCTTGAGCACCTTGAGCACCTAGCTTGAGCACCTTGCTTGAGCACCTTGAATACCTAGCTTGAGCTAGCGCCCTGCCCCCTGCACACTCTTCATCTTTCTTAGCTTGCTCTAAGGTTTTTCTTCCTTATTAGCGCATTGGATACACTGTAGTATATCTGTGGGTCCTCTGTTTCCCCCTGCAGAACATGTGGCCAGGACTCACAGGTGTGTTCCAAATACTTGTTAAGAACAGTGTCATTTCGATACATTTTTGTTGAATGATTAAAGCATCTGATGCATAGTAGGCTCAGTAGTTTTTTTTTTTTTTTATGGCATGAATAAAATATTTAGGAAGTTTGGGAATACAAAAAATTAATAAAACATACTTTATGCCCTTGAGTAGTTCCAGTTAGCAGTGGAGACCAGTATGTAAGAAAATAACTTTAAACATGTGAGAATTGTAGCAGTAGAATATGTGAAGGGTAGAGAGGTGGCATTAAGTTGTGGTTAACTCTCCGAGGGTGGAGATACTTCAAAATCAGTGCCCCTGAAAGGGATGAGTCTAAGTTTAAAAGCCTTAGCCATGCAGGAACCTGCATAAACCAACTTGTTTGTCCAACGTGAAATGAGGAGGAAGATTCCTAACATCAAGATTACTATTTTATTTTTTGTTTTTAAAGAATAAGATTAGTAATAGTCTCCTCTTGGAGAAGGATCTCATAGCAATTTTCAAATACATAGTTTTTTCCTGGGCAAGGTATTAACCAGAGTGCTTCTGTACACAACATTCACCAACTCTTAGTTCCTTTCCCCCTGTTTCATTCTATACTTTCCAAGCCTTGGGCAAATCATAGTTATTTCAAGCAATTTATCAGTTGATAAATATTTATTTGTTAAAAACTCATCTGTGTATCTAGCACTCTAAATAGAAAAAGAGCAGCATCTCTTTATGAAAATATGTTGGGGTGGAAATTGCTTTGTTGTTGTTCAGTCGCTCAGTCAGGTCTGACTCTTTGCAGCCCCTTGGACTGCAGCACACCAGGCTTCCCTGTCCTTCATCATCTCCCGGAGCTTGCTCAAACTCATGTCCATTGAGTTGATGATGCCATCCAACCATCTTGTTGCTTACTGGAAATACATTGATCTTATTAAAACAACAACAAAATCCTTGGCCAATTAATTGTGTGCCCTACCCCTACCAAGGATAAACATTTAAATAAGTGTTTTAGAAAAAGAAAATCAGGGTTTTTAATCCATTAATGATAGATAGGCCTGCTTTTACTAGTCCAGAGGAAATGGAAAATTATTTGAATACAGTACTTGTGACTCTGTAGAAGCCCTTTCTTTGATAGACACACGTCTTTTCTCTAGCTTGAAGCAGATGGCTCATCTCCATTGTTTGTTCCTCTGTGTTTGTTTTATGTAAACTGGTATTATTTTAATAATTTCATATGTTCTGCTTTGGTAGGTATGTAGAAGAGTGCCTGTTGGAAATGTATCTATCTGCTCCTCCCCTCCTACCTCCATCTTTGTCTATAATACACCTTAGGCTTCTTTGGATATTTAGTAATACCTTGAGGACATAAATTGGGAGCACAAAGAATCAGATCACTTAATTTCATCCAGATCGCTGGCTGGAAGGCTTAGACAATAGCATGTTGAGATTGCTTGCCTCTGTATGCCACTGCAGTCTTGGTCCATGGGGATGAGGAGGACTGGGAGGGAGGAGCCAAAGAATAGGCTTCCTACTGAGACAGGCGCTGCTGCCTGTTGTGATCGTTGCTCTGCTTGCAGGACCCAGCTGAGTACCTGTCCAGACACTCCTCCTGTGTTCAAATAAAGTAGCAGCAGTGCTAACAGAATGAAAAACAAAATGTTGTCTTTCCTGCCCTCTCTCGCATTCCCCCTCTCCACTTTTATTGAGTAATGTTCTTTGTAAACAAATAATGAATTGCTAACCTCACTGAGCTCCTTGGAAGAAAAGCTATGACAAACCTAGACAGTGTATTAAAAAGGGATGTTACTTTGCCAACAAAGTTCCATATAGTCAGAGCTATGGTTTTTCTAGTAGTCATGTACAGATGTGGGAGTTGTACCACGAAGAAGGCTGAGTGCCTAAGAATTGATACTTTTGAACTGTGGTGCTGGAGAAGACTCTTGAGAGTCCCTTGGACAGCAAGGAGATCAAACAAGTCAATCCTAAAGGAAATCAGTCCTGAATATTCATTGGAAGGGCTGATGCTGAAGCTGAAGCTCCAATACTTTGGCAACCTGATGTGAAGAGCCAACTCATTGGAAAAGACCCTGATGCTGGGAAAGATTGAGGGCAGGAGGAGAAGGGGACAACAGAGGATGAGATGTGAGATAATTGGATGGCATCACCGACTCAATGGACATGAATTTGAGCAGACTCTGGGAGATAGTGAAGGACAGGGAAGCCTGGTTTGTTGCAGTCCATGGAGTTGCAAAGAGCTGGACATGACTTAGTGACTGAACAACAACTTCCCAGTGCAAGAGACGTTGGTTCAGTCTTTGGGTTGGGAAGATCCCCTGGAGAAGGAAATGGCAACCCACTCCAATATTCTTGCCTGGGAAATACATAGACAGAGGAGGCTGATGGCCTCAGTCCATGGGGTTGCAGAGTCAGACATCACTTGGTGACTGAACTACAGTATCACTGGTCGGGCAGTTTGGGCCCAGGCTGATTGTTTTCATCGATTTCTTACCAATGAGTCCGTGGTGGAGTTTGTGCTCAAAAACTCAGTGTTCATTAGAGCATTTCTTGTGGGCCCTGCATTCGGCTCAAGGCTTTGCTTGAATCATTTCATTTCATCATTGTGATAACCGTATGTAGGAGGTACTGTTATAGTCATATTTTACACATGAGCATATACTTGCCCAAGAACACTCTGTGAGTGAATTGTGGAGCATGGGCGGTGTTGGCCATCTGACTCCAGAGCTGGCACCTTTCACCATCAGACTAAAGTACCCAAAGACTGGACAGCTTGGTCAAGAGCTGGGGCTGAAATGTTGCCTCCTGCTCTTAGGGGAGCAGGTGAGGAGAGAGCCTCATTTACCACTAAGATCCCCTGGGAAAATACCCAGAATTATATCTCACTGCTGGTGAAATGAAAGAACTGTGTTAGTCCCCAGAACTGAAGAAATTTCAGCTGACTTGGTGCCTTGTTGGACGTCAGAGGTGATTGACTTCCACCATTGCTTTTTTCTCATGAACTCCAAGGCCGTTCTGCTTTTACCCATCCAGCTGGCTTGACTTTCTGAATTTTGCAACTGTTCAGTGTGGAAACAGGCTCACTGCCTCAGCTGGTGGGGACTGAAAAGCAGCAGGGGGAGAGACTGCATTTTCATCTGACCTTATTTCTTAAGAAAATCTTTAAAGCTGTAGAAATCTGACAGCTTTAGAATTTATAATTTTAGGGATTTATGTGAAAGGCCAGTACTCCCTAAGGTAAGCTCACTTCTTTTCCTTTCATGTGTCATACCTTTTCTTGTTCTTATTCTCACACTCTCTCTGAGCAAAGAAATGGAGGATATAGCAGGGGTAGTATTAGTAAAACAGATGTTTCGTACTTGAAATTGGATGCCCTTAGCGGTCTTATGTGTTAACCACTCTTAACAACTGTGTTTACTATTGAAACTGGAAATACAGATTTGATTATAGTTTAACCAGCTTTATTTTTGTACTAATCTCCTGTAAATGGATTATTTTTAGTTTAAATTTTTGCTGCAAGCCCTTTCCCACTACTTAATTGACTCTTCAGTTACCACTTGCAGTACACATGTCAGCATTCCCACGGACACTAAGCACACACAATGTAGTTGGCACAAAGGCAGGTTCTCTGTGAATTCCTGGACTCTTTCTCTTGCTTTTAATGCTGAAAGTGGGGTGCTTTCTGATTGCCTTCTAGTTCTCTAATGGAAATCTAGGGAGTGTATGTCAGTCTCCCTTTAAAGTTTATCCTAATAGCTCTTGGTGGTCATCATAAAATTACTCATCTGAAAAGTAACAGATTGCAAATGAAACAGGTGTCCCAGTAGTATTTGTTTTGCTGCCGCCTAATGATACCTCTGTTTGAGTCACCGAATACTTCCAGAGCATAACCTTTAAAGTGGGTTCCCACATCTTAATTTGCCACTTGGCACATTTAGTTCTCACAAACTAGAAGCAAATTTTGTTTCATGAGAAGCTGCTTGCCAAGTTTAATTTAGGTCTTCTTAGAGGATTATTAATGAACTTGTGAAGTGTATGTGAACACTTCTTATTGACAAAACAGTGGCATTAAAATTCAGCACTATTCTCAACAAAAGAGAAGGCATGGTGCTTGGGAGATACTGAAAAACACCACTGTTAACATGATGATAAGCTTGCAGTTTTGCCTCTAACTAGTATTTGAAAACATTCTCTATTTTCTTTTATCAGTCTTATTCTCTTTTAAAAAAACTTTTAGCTGTTTATGGAACATATCTTTGAATAAACAAATGGGTAAAATGCTTAAACATTGTTTAGAAAATTTATGTTAAATTCTTTGAAACTAGATAATATGTTTGTACTTTTGCTTTTATGGCATTTACCTTTTAAAAGCTTTTACTATAGGTAGTGATATGTTTCTCATTTTATGTATACTAAAATTATAATGATTGAATTTGGTTGTTTTATCATTCATTTTTTGATTTCTTGGATTATTTCTGTGTTTTTCCTTTAAAACACAAAAAACTGAGTTTTTGTTGTTTAAATGAATTGCCTAAATTTCAAGAATCTTGCCAGCAGGTGGCAAAATGTAGTACAACTTTCTGTATGAAGAAAAATAGATTTCAGTTCTGTTACCTGTGTATTAGGATCTATCTTTTGGCTTCTTTGGCTGGATTTCTTTCCCTCCCACCCTCTGAAATTTGCAGCTCTGTTCACCAGGTGGCCAAAGTACATCCTGAAACTTTAATGGTATGTGACAGTGAATTTCTTAAATAACTAAGGTTTTCAGCAACATTTTTGTTAATGTTTGTCTTTCAGCAACATTTTGTTACCTTCAATTTAGGTAATATATATAAATGGACTTAATGAATCAAATGTAGTACACGATTTATTCTTTTTTTTTTAGCACTTTCCTCTTCCATCCTTCCCTGGTAGCTCAGACGGTAAAGAATGCTTCCCTTGCAGAAGGGAATGGCTGCCCACTCCAGTATTACTGCCTGGACAATTCCATGGACAGAGGAACCTGGTAGGCTCCAGTCCATGGGGTCACAGAGAGTTGGACACAACTGAGTGACTTCACTTCACTTCTTCCATCCTTGGGTCTTACTCCCCAGAGAGCCCATTGTAACTTTTTAAAGCATTTCTTTTGTTAACTCAGTGTTGAGAAAGGACATGCTTATGTTTTTATTTTATATTTTAGGTATTATTTGCTGACCTTGTCCAATGAGAGATGAGGGTTTATCCTTTTTATATCACTTTTCTCTTCCTCCGTCTTCCTAATGCAGTTAAATACAGTTTGTAATTAAATCATTATAGAATATTTCTGTTACAAGGACAATGTATATATTATTATAGCTGAAGCACATATTGTATTATGATTTAATTTTCTTTCTTGTACAACATCATCTTCTTTCCTGTTAATAATTCATTTCTTTCCCACGACTCCATGCACCTCCCACCCCTTGGTGTGTTCCTTTGCTTAATTTTATATATTCCTATCTTGAAATCACCTCATAGTTTCCAACAATACTATATAAAATTCCTTTCAATGTAATGGAAACTATGGGAAACCTATAAATCACTCTTGGTGGTACCCCTCCTGGAACCCCTTCTCTTGATTTAATGCCTAGAATTGCCACATGGCTGTTGGAAGGCGTCTTCTCTTTTTTGTCACTCTGGACATCATCTTAGAGGCTAGTTTTTGTAGATTTTTTGTTTTTATTTGGTTCCTTTTCATTTGTGAAATAACTTCCTGAGAAACAATGTCTAGGAAGTAAATGTTTCAAGGCTATGCATGCCTGAAATGCCTTTATTTTTTGCTCATGCTTGATTCATAGTTTGGTTGGATATAGAATTTTAGGTTGGATACTATTTTTCCTCAAAATTTTGAAAGCATTGCTTTATTGTCTTCCAATATTCAGGAAAAATAGCCTGGTCAGTATAGAGTGTACACTAAACTGAAAACTAGGCTTAAGTTGTTATTAAAGGAGTGCCTTTTGAAAGATAAGGAGGACATCTAGTTGGTTGAAAGTGAAAATCGCTCAGTCATGTCCGACTGTTTGCGACCCCATGGACTATACAGTCCATGGAATTCTCCAGGCCAGAATACTGGAGTGGGTAGCCTTTCCCTTCTCCAGGGGATCTTCCCAACCCCCAGGAATTGAACCCAGGCCTCCCATATTGCAGGCAGATTCTTTACCAGCTGAGCCCCCAGGGAAGCCCAAGAATACTGGAGTGGGTAGCCTATTGCTTCTCCAGTGGATCTTCCCAACCCAGGAATTGAACCAGAGTCTGCTGCATTGCAGGTGGATTCTTTACCAGGTGAGCTAACAGGGAAGGAATGCCATTTTAGTTCCATATGTTAAAAGAAGGTAGTTTAATTTAATCCCCTATAGCCATATTGTGGAGGTAAATATTAAAGGTGTGAAGTTAGCTGTAACTGTCAAGTAGAAGATAACTTTTAATTTCCCTTCTTGACACACCTTGGGGTAAATGACAAACTTTTGTGGTAATAGCACTGTATGTTCATATTTTAAAGTATTTTATCTTGATGTTATGATTTTCTAAGCAGTGCCTTTTAAAAGCCAAATGGGGAAAAAAAAAAAAATAGAAGCCAAATGGATTTTAAATGACAGGATACATATAATAATATTTGGATTTTTGCCTTAAAGTTTTTATGAAATAACATTTAATTCTGGTTGGAAGGGATAAATTGGGAGATTGTGATGGACGTATACACACTCCTATATAGAAAATAGATAATTAATAAGGATCTCCTGTATCACACAGTCCTTCTCAATACCCTGTAATTACCTATATGGGGGCTTCCCTGTGGCTCACATGGTAGTGAATCCACCTGCAATGCAGGAGACCTGGGTTGGGAAGATCTCCTGGAGGATGGCATGGCAACCCACTCACATATGCTTGCCTGGAGAATCCCATGAACTGATGGGCTGTAGTCCATGTGATCGTGAAGAGTTGGACACAACTGAGTGACTAAGCACAGCACAGACCTATGTGGGAAAAGAATTTTAAGAAGAGTTGATATGGGCTTCCCTGGTGGTCCAGTGGTTAAGAATCCACCTTGTGATGCAGGGGACACAGGTTTGATCCCTTGTCTGGGATGATCTCATATGCCGAGAAGCAACTAAGCCTGTGCACTACAAGTAAACCACACAGTGCTTTAGAGCCCGGGAATCAAAACTACTGAAGCTGGAGCACCTAGAGCCTGCAACAGGAGAAGACACCACAATGAGAAACCTGTGCACCACAACTTAAGAGAGTAGCCCCTGCTTGCTGCAACTAGAGAAAGTCCTCACGCATCAGTGAAGACCCAGCACAGCCAAAGATAAATAAGAATGGATATATGTATATCTGATTCACTTTGCTGTACAGTAGGAACTAAAACATTTTGAACCAACTATACTCCAATAAAAAGATGCTTGCTCCTTGGAAGAAAAGTTATGACCAACCTAGACAGCATATTAAAAAGCGGAGACATTACTTTGCCGACAAGGGTCTGTCTAGTCAAGGCTGTGGTTTTTCCAGTGGTCATGTATGGATGTGAGAGTAGGACTATAAAGAAAGCTGAGCACCTAAGAATTGATGCTTTTGAACTGTGGTATTGGAGAAGACTCTTGAGAGTCCCTTGGCCTGCAAGGAGATCCAACCAGTCCATCCTAAAGGAAATCAGACCTGAATGTTCATTGGAAGTACTGATGTTGAGGCTGAAGCTTCAATACTTTGGGCACCTGATTCGGAGAGCTGACTCATTTGAAAAGACCCTGATGCTGGGAAAGCTTGAAGGCAGGAGGAGAAGGGGACGACAGAGGATGAGATGGTTGGATGGCATCACCGACTCAATGGACATGAGTTTGAGTAAACTCCAGGAGTTGATGATGGACAGGGAGGCCTGGCATGCTGGTGTCCATGGGGTCACAAAGAGTCAGACATTACTGGGCGATTGAACAGAACTGAACTGATACTCCAATAAAAATAAAAATCCCTTTATTACATATGAAATAGAATTCAAAAATGATAAAACAGTTTTTTCCCACACAGTTTATTGTGTTGATAAAGCCATTTTTCAAATTGCTAAATAAAGACTAGTTTCACAATAAATAAAATATCTTTGATGTTGGATATGTTAGGAATTTTTTTAAAAAGCTATAGTGGCTTTAAAAGCAAAAACCAACCATTTTGTCGAAGATAAAGTTTTTTAATCTGCGCTGATTTGGTTTTTTAGCAAGAATTTTCATTTAAGAAAGATTGTGATTCTTATATTTGATTATAATATGATAAAAATGAGGTAATCAAGAGAAAACACATATAAAATGGCAAGTGTTAATTCTTAACCCAGTTGCTAATTGTTGCTAGGTGGTTGTCTTAGTGTTGGTTACTATGGCTTTCCTCTTGCCTTTATGAATGATCACAAAAGATAAATTGTTTGTCATCCTACACCTACTAAATTAGTTCCTATGTACTGTTGAAAGGGAGATAGCTAAGAAGATTTATAGTTCATTTTCTATAGCAAGTCTTATTTTAGGATAATGTGCTTTTCTAGTTGTTTGGGCACCTTTTTGGCTTTTTCCCCAGGGATGTTAATCTTTGGCTGGAAAGAATAAACTCTAGTTCTCCATAACACTTGACTGCAAACTGCAACCATAAAGCCTTAGACTGTTAAAACAAACATTTCTCAACCTTATAGCAGAGACTTCCTGTTTTTAAAGCTTTTCTGACCTTCCTAAGAAAAAGACCAATACCGCTGAGGTTACATCCTGTGGTTATTATCATTAAAAAAAAAAAAAAAACTATTGAATTTTTCTCATGTATAAATGATTAAGGCACCAAAAAAAAAATGTAGATAGCACTGGACAGTGCTATCTTTGCTAGGCCTTCAATAAAAGATAATATAACCAAGTCAGCTTTTAATGCATCTGTTTGTTCAAGGTCTGCTGTAATTGGAGTGTCAGGAAAATCTCACATTTAAGGGACCGACCCTATTCTGGGGAGTTTGTAAAGGAAGCATTTGGCAGTCATTTCCTCTCACTTGTGAGAATGAACATGCTTTACATTGTAATCATTTAAACATAGAGTCTGGTGATGGGGCATGCATCGTTTTCGCTGTAGAGTTAACTTGCTCTGAAGATTAGAGGGAATGTTCACTGTTTAGGTTTTATTGTTAGAATGAATCACATGAAGTAAATGTTAGAAAGTTAGCCGTGGCTTCCTTTGTCCTAAGTTGTATTTCCTGCAGCCCAAATATTTGCTTTTTCTAGTCAGTTAAAATTAAACTCGAATGGATGTTCAAATGAACGTCTCCCTCCAAAGAAGAGAAAAGAAACCATCCTGTGTTGTTAAGGGCAGACATGCTTAGAATCTGGCTTTTTATTTTTGTTTTAATTGATGTATTAGATGTTTGAGTAGATATTTTGAACTAGAGTCTTCTGACCTTTTTTAGAGAGAAGTGATTGGTTTTTAAGCAGAAAAGTACTGGATCTTTAATGCCACTTGTGATGTTGAATCTGGCAAATGGTACTTATTTAATGTTTTGAAACATTTGCATTTATATTTTTCCTTAAATAACTGTTGGTGATTTAAAAAGAGTTCAGTTTATTGGAGGCAATAGTACAAGAAAAAACATACAGCAAAAAAATTTTTCTTAGGAAAAGGGCAAAACAGTGTTTTGGATTTGTAAGCATTGTCTGTTTAATATTTTATTTTATTTCTTTTTGTTTAATATTTTAAATTCTTGATATGGTGATTCCAGCTGGGGATTTTAGTTGTCTTAAGATTACTTCCTATAAACTTGGCTGGATCTCCACACTGATTTTTATCACATATTGTCAGGCCCTATTTCTAAACATCCTGTCAAGGTCCTGAGATTCTGAGCTGTTTCTTCTACAAAACTCTTTGCTTCTTATTCACAAAACTTTTCCAAATGAGAAATCTCTTTTCTTAACTGTATTTTTGCCCTCTCAAAGTATCACTCTGATGGAACATTATAATTTCATCTATACAATCTGAGATCTCTAGTACGTTTTAAAAATAGAGATGAAAATGTCCTTAAAAATATTTAAAGCAGATGCTGTCTTAGAGGTCTGTCTTCTCTCAAGATATGTTTCACATCCCACATCCATGAGAGTGCCACACACTTGCAGAAACTAAAACCTCCAGATCCGGCCTTTGATCAGCTTCCTGTGTCAGAAGAGTTTGCAGTGAGCGCACACTGGAGCCAGCGCTTCATTTCTGCTCACTGTTCTTAGAAAAGCAGGAGTTGGTGTGCTGCATGCATTTGTTTTTTTCCTCCTTTATTTCTAGGAATATATTTAATTAATAATGTCAATGATTTTGTTCTCTATGAAATAGCACCTTAAATATTTATTAGCAATTTATCACTCAAACATATGCTTGAGTCTGTATTGGGAAGTGTAAAACAAAAGGAAGCTTGTAGTTTAATCTCCAGTCTTAATCTTGTACCTATGCATTTAATTTGGAGTATGTGATGTTCATAGTTTTACCCAAGGTTAGCCTCCCTGATTTGTAGAATCTGATTTATTTCTAGTTATTTTAAAAGAGTATATTAAGTTTCCAACAGTATCCAGGTTGAAATTAATTCAGATGTATTCTGAAATGTAAAAGAGTAGACATTAAGATTCTGGCACTAGCGACATAAGAATTCACTTTCCCCCAGTAATTTGGAATACTTGCCTAACTATTGCATCACACATGTGCATGGCTCTCTGTGTGAGTCCTTTTCTGTATGTGCAGTGATCATCGCCATCCTAGTTGGTCTGTTTTCATGTTCCTGTTCTTCTGTACCCTTACCTACGGAGCAACTGTGTGATTTAGTCCTTAACTGTTGGCTGAATGGAAAGTGATGTGATTAATGAATGGGATAGGTAATTAGGGAGGCTTCCCAGGTGCAGTAGTGGTCAAGGAATCCACCTGCCAGTGCAGGAAACTCAAGAGATGTGGGGTCAGTACTTGGGTTGGGAAGATCTCCTGGAAAGTGAAGTCGCTGAGTCGTGTCCGACTCTTTGTGACCCCATGGACTGTAGCCCACCAGGCTCCTCTGTCCATGGGGTTTTCCAGGCAATAGTACTGGAGTGGATTCCCTTTTCCTTTTCCAGGGGATCTTCCTGACTCAGGGATCGAACCCAGGTCTCCTGCATTGTAGACAGATGCTTTACCATCTGAGCCACCATGGAAGTCTGGAAAAGGAAATGGCAACCCACTCCAGTATTGTTGCTTGGAAAATTCCAAGGACAGAGGAGCCTAGTACTAAAAACTGAGAAGTGTATTATGTTTAATGTGCTAACTCTGATATCACATACATTTTAGGGTATGTCATGATTTCCTTTAAGAAGAAAGGGCATACTACTAATTCTTATACCAGAGTAATGGGAGTTCCTGAGACTAGTCTGGGGAGGCCAGAACATGTTGGGGAAGAATATTTTTATTTTGTTGAGGATGATCTGAGAGTGTCTGTGGAATGCCTTGTGGTTGAGTCCAGAGGGAATTTGCAAACTGAATCTGTGGCTAAGGAGCAAGCTCAGGGCTAGAAAAATGAAGTCTTGTCATAGAGGTATCTTGAGAGTAAATCTTCTCACCCATGAGAGATACCAGGGTGTGATAAAAAGAGACTGGACACTGACTGCCTGTATTTGGGAGCAGTCATGGCAAGAAACAGAGAGCAATCAGGTCTTAGGAGATCCAGGAGAGTGTGTAGTGCAAAGCTCAGGGAAACCACCAGGTCACACACGTGGGAACGGGCCCTGCTCTTGGGAAGAGTGCTGTAAATTGGTCTACTTTTTTTTGGAGAGCAGTTTGGCCCAATCTTTTTGACTGAAAAGTGCACATTCATTAAACTAGAGATTTTAGTATAAAAAGGCTATACTAAAGTGACAGCACAAAGTGTGTTGTAGTAATTAAGGACTTGTTAATTATGGTACTCCCCACACAAGAGAATTTTGTGTTAATGGTCTGCTGCAATCTGAGGAAAGCAAGATGTCATATAGGAAGAAAAGAATTTTATTATTGTGAAATAAAAATCAATGGAGTGAGCCCCTAGACAAATGAATATATATGTTCTTAAATATTTGTGGAAGTTTGTGTGCAAATGTTCTAGAAGAGAGTCTGGAGAGAGAGACTTCAGCTTGTTGAATAGGATTGCTTGGGTTTTCTGTAGGAACATATAATAATCAATACATCCAAAAGGGCTTCAAAAAGAACTATATATTGGTATTTTTCTTTTGAAAACTTTTTGGAAAAGTTTTTTGAAAAGTTTTGTTGTGTGGCGCTATTTTGTGAATTGGAAGAGGGAAAGAAGTAGACGTTTGCTTAACATCGTATATCCATAGTCTCCATAGTCATGCAAAACAAAACGTCCGCTTCCTAGGAGAGTATGCAAACATTGCTAACAATACCAAGACAGCCCTTGACTTGGTCCTTGTTTGCTTGATTGATTTTGGTAATCTTTTGACGCTTTGACTCTTAGCTGAGCCAAATTACTTGATCTGAATGATTTTATAAAAGAATGCTCTAAGAATGGATGTTGATTGGGTCCACTTGAGACAGACCTCACTAATTCTTGCTAGATGAATGTTATTTTTAAACTTTCATGTAAAAATGTCATCTCCTTCCCCTTTAGTGGTTTTAAGGAGTGGTCCAAAGCTGCTGTCTTTCGACCATGTGGCCACAAGTCTTCTGTCTATGACAGAAGCTGGGTGGCAGAGAGAGGAAGGCATGGTAGTTGTTCAAGGTTAAGGTTCTGGAATAACCTGAGCCCTGTTCAACTATTACCTGCTAAGGTTATACTTGACATTTCCCCTGCGTACTGCTCCCAGTCGTAGCTTTAATGTTAGTTTAACTAGACTTTGTATTTAATTATAAATGTTAGGGTAAAGTCAGATGTCAGCTCACTTTGCTGCATGCTGAGGCCTGTAGAATACTGAGTGCTTTTCTTCTAACCACATCTGTTGTCTCCTCTCATTATCTGTTAATAGTACTCAACTTGACAGGGTTGTTTTGATAAATGAAGAGTATTCTAAAACCCGGAGCTGGAATTTACATGGAATGGAACTTAGACCAAAAGGAAGACTTGTGACATAGACAAGGCTGGGGTGAACTCCTCTGGGAACCAAGCAGTGCCTTGTGAAATGCTGAAAATGACAATGAAGCTTAATTTGGGGTGACGATGGGGAATACCCAATATTTTTTCATTCATCTCACACTTTGGCTTTTTCTTGTAGTGGTGTGCAGGACATCTAAGAAACTGTTGTAAGAACTTCCCTTTCTTATCTACAGATCCCTTAATTTACAAGCTCACATTAATGATGTTTAAAATGAATTCTTCACTTTGAGGAGTTGGGGAGGGCAGTTTTGGAATGTCTGTCACCAATGACTAGGAGTCCTCAGGGCAAAAATTTTTTTACAAAAGCTCCCATATCAGGGAAGTAGAGTTGTTTTAGAGAGGAGATAACTGAAAATAAAGAAAAAGCTAGGTGTAAACTGAGGGGTCAGGATCATACCCCTTCCCCCACTTAGACCAGAATTTGGTGGTACTTTTGCATTCAGAGAAACTTAAAGACAAACTAGTGTATAATGTACTTTCCAAGTGTTATATTCTGTTTATGTTGCTCTCTGTGTGCGTACAGGATTTGGTAGTCTATCCAGCTTACCCCTGTGGTTTGCCCCTTGCTTAAATGCCACATAAGTAGAAAGAACTTGTCTTGAATATATTAATAATGACATCTGTACTTCACTGACTCAAGCTAAAAAGTAAGGCTTGCAGATAGGTTTGGGTCTTAGTGTTTTTGTGAGTTACCCTAGGCACAGTGATTTACATCTCTATAAACTGGGGATAAAAATCTTTATTATAATTTTAATTTTTTGATTTGCATAACTGTGCAGAGAATATGCAAAATGAATAGAACAGGGTTGTTGCCCTCAATTCAGTTACTCATTTCAAAGATGTGTGTGCTTGATGCCAGGTATTTGATGATGAGCAAACATACAGAACTTTCTCTGATGGAACATTAATCAGAAAGTCACACCAATGAGTTACAAACTGAGATAAATGCTCTCAAGGAATGAACTCAGTTCCCTGAGAACTTATTATAACAAGGGAACTTGACCTAGAATGGGGCCTCAGAGGAAGCATCTCTGACATTTGACATTTGATACTTGACCTGAACTCTGAAGGAGTAGGCTTTTTAAACTGTGTGTGTGGGGGGGCGGGGAGGGGGTTGGGCTTGGGGGATTGGGGATGGCAGGGGATATTTCTTTTCTCATGGGAAAAGGTAGTGATGACTTTAGTAGAAATCCTAACACCTTGGGGAAATTGAAAGACTGGTGTAATTAGAAAGTGGGGGGCTGGGTGTGGATGGATTAGCAGGGGGTGCAAGCCTGGGACAGAAGAACAGAAGTGCTGTCATAAAATGCTGTCAAAACATTTAGAATTTTCATGAGACTAGGAACAGTATGAATTTAGAGCAGCTTGGTTGTTCTCACTAGCCCTTTCCAACTTGGGATAAACCAGCACTTTTTATTGTGCTGCAGACCAGAAACAAAACAAAGAAAACACCTCTCTCTTCTGGTCCTACCTTCTATCTAGACAGAGCTGGTGGGAAAATGGAAGTGTGTCCCAGTACAGGAGTGGCTTTTGTCCCTAGGCTTTAGGATTGATTTCATTTCTGACATGGATGGAGTGATCTCAGAGCCGCTTGGTTATGAGGTGGAAGCTGCAGGTCCCCTCAGGTGATCTTAGCGAGGATGGTGTTAAGGGGAGCTGATATGTCCTTGTGTGAGGACCATCTCTGATTTGTCCTCATCACAACAGCATTTCAGGTGGCAAAGGCATTATGCCTCCTTAGCTCTTGCTCTCAGGACATGTGCTCTGTTAGTAGTTTTAGAGAGTTCTGTCTCCTGTAGAACAACCTGAATTTTCTTTAAAAGAAATCAGAATGATGTTTAATAGCAAATGTGCAAGTCAGTTTGGTTATCTGTGCCATTGAGGGCAGGATCTAGGCTCTTCTCTATGCTTCTCCTCCACCGCTAACGCTACCCCCTTGTTGAGAAGCTCTGGGCAAATCACTTAATCTAATGTGTGCCAATTGGAAAGGATACCTAGTAATTCAGCAACTGGACCTTGGAAGATCCAATAACATGTATAAAGCTGTTTGAGAGTTACAAGAAACTTGCTGGAAGGTGAAAGGTGTAATATTAAAGACATCAAAAGTGATCAGTTAAATTTTGAGCTTGTAGCTTTCAGATTTGAGTTGACACTAAGTGAATTTAATAATTTGAATTTATATTCCATAGGTATGTATTTTAAAAAATTTTGCTGTAGAGTATCTTATTCAGTAGGACAAAATGATTGTGGCTGTTATCACTAGGGAATACATGTTTTGAACATAGTTTAAACTTGGGTAAATTTGAGCAAGTTGATAGATATTTACCAGATTGCAGGTGAAAAAGAAACCATTTGAAATTTACTTTTGGTAGTTCTATTTAGATGCCCATAACAATGAAATTAATAAGGGGTCTGGAATCTGGTAGTTGGTGGATTGTATGTTTATTTAAGGCCACATGGCAAGGAATGTGTATTTATTTTGCTTCTTTATTAGATGGATTTCAATCAAGTCCTATTTAAACTCTGCCTTGTCTAGCAGATGGATCTTTATTTTCTTGGGGAAAGAAGATTGGAGAGAAGACTTTTAAACAAATAACTTACAGAGAATTCTTAACCTGTAAGAAAAATTGGGGTCAGAAATGTTTGACATCAAAGGATGATTCTTGCTCTCGTGTTTCTTTGAAACAAATGTTCACCGTGTCTGTGATTGTTGGTTATTTCATCTGCATTTGTTAGACGTCAGAGGTGGTTGGCATTAATATTCTTGGCAGAAGCAGAGGCAGCTCTAGGATGTGTGAACTGCTGATCACTCACGGGGATGCGCTGCCTCTTTAATATCTTGCTTGCAGATGCATTTTCTAGCTGACCACGCTATTAAGAGCTGCCATCAATCACACAGTCTCCCGGTTCCGGCTGTTGGGAGGGGAG